>NC_066875.1:15624669-15874085 GCF_022985175.1 Labeo rohita | reverse complement strand
GATCCTGCTCTAAGATCAGCTCAAGGGCAGGAGATGTACAGTTTTTATCGATTAAATGTTGTGACGATTTCGACGAGCTCTGTTGACATATACATCAACTCCACAAACAGCGGGACAGCATTGGAAAATCTTAGTAAATGTTTTTAGTGGAGTTTATCTCTGAACAGTAACAGAATATACCCTAAATTCACCTACCTTACAACAGCAATCAATCCCACGAAGTCTCCAAAGTATCTGTGCTAAGTCTGCGAACTTTTTCCTCCACATTTCAAAAAGCCTAGGCCCCGCCTCTGCCGTATTTTCATTGGGTCAATCTGTGAACCAATCATTTTCCTTTCTGCCCTCAGAACATCTTTGGATAAGTGAAACTCTAATCTGCCAATTAAATAAAAGTTAAAGAGAATTAATAGATCACAGATTCTTGATTTTATTGCATTTTACAAAACGTCCCAACCTCTTTGGAATTGGGGTTGTATGTTCAAACAGGAAGCGTTAACCTTACAGTAGTCCTGAACACTGAATACTGTCAGACTGCCTTCCGTCGCTTGAATTAAGACATAATAATTTAATTTTAAAGCACAGCCACCACAAAAACAGACTTTAGTCTCTTTTTTTGACTTTGAGATCATTCTGAGGTTAAATACAGATTTAATATCAGAAGATATACTTTAATAATCATAATACTGTTTTTGAAATCAAATCTTTGCATAGCTACAACAGGAAATGCTGGCATGTAACAGATTACAGTTACATTTATTTTGTAATTAAATTATGTAATTGCATTACTTGCAACTAGTTACTCCCCAACATTGTATATAAGTAAGGAATAACTGAGGACGGGCCGTTGAATTCTTAGAAAATCATGCATACCCGAGGTGGTGATGCAGCCACGACGCCAATAATTTAACCTACCGAAGTCAATTATTCTACTTATATTATGGTTACCACGCCTCAAGACATCGATCAGATGATATATTTCAAGGCATTTGTTCGGTTTTTGTCCTTTTGTCCTTTCTTCCAACTTATCCGTTGCTAATTCCAAAATGCCATTTTAGACCTAGTAACGGAGGCTTGAGCCGTTGATAGCAGACTAATCCACTTTAAAGGGGTCATTGGATGCCCATTTTCCACAAGCTGATATGATTCTTTAGGGTCTTAATGAAAAGTCTCTAATATACTTTGATTAAAAATTCTCAATGGTTTTGTAAAACAACACCCTTTTTACCTTGCCAAAATCAGCTCTGCAAAAATCAGCTCATTCTAAGGGGTTGTTACTTTAAATGCAAATGAGCTCTTCTCACCTCGCCCCTCTCTTCTCTCTGTGGAAAGACAGTCTTGTTTACATTAGACGCATTTAGCCGCTAAACTTCCTAACTGCCACGTTATAAGGAAAGGCAATCGCAAAGATTCATAAAAAAAACGGTTATACTCACTTCTGCTGTAAGTGAAGCTGGATCATGAATGATTCGCGCGAACATAGACGGATATATGTAGATCGGGAGGCGCATTCCATTCACAAACAAACATAATCTACTGCATGTTCAGCGGTTCAGATGTCGGGAGTAAATGACGACCACTATGTTCATTATTACATCCAGCAACACAACACCTCAATCGCTTAATCAGAGATATTCTTGTCTAACTTACATCCCTTCCCTGGCATCAAAACATGGAAAGTTACTGGACTGTGACATCTGGTCTAAGGTAAGAGCTCATGTCAATCAACTATCGTGGGTGTGCGGTCACACCGACAGGCATCTGAGAACGGCTCGATTTGAAAAAGGGGATATTATTTTTAGATCAATTAAAAACCACTGTATGGATTTTTATCATTATAGGGTAGATTTGTACATACACTGCCAACACACATTAATGTTCAAACAACGTGTAAAAGTGAACTTAGCATCCGATGACCCATTTAATAATTTAGCTTTTAGGTTATTATTTGGTTATTTTGCTGTTGTAAGACCTTTGAAATATCTAAAATCGTGTGCCAAAGTGATATGCACATGTAATGCGGTCAAGAGCTGCCTGGAACTATGTTTGCCGTGTGCCAAGCCAATCAGATTCAAGCATTCAACGGTCCTGTAGTATAATAAAAAAAAACAATGAATAATGAATAAAAAATAATTATTGAAAAATCACTGTGTGTCCATTGTGTGGATGTCATTCAATATGATTTGTTGTATTCTACACATTTTGGCAAATGTGCAAAAATAGTAGCAGTAACAGTAGTGTGTTAAAATGCTATTCTAAACATTTCAAGAGTGATTCATATATTTTGCTAAATAACATTATGGATTGCTAAGGATGTGGCCAATAGTGCCAAATGTGTCTCCTTGTGATTTTAAACAAACAGGAATAGTCAGGATCTCATCCAAATGGATGTGGCTTTTTACAGTGCAGCGGGGCTTTTAGGTCTCACACAGATTACAGGGTGAGCGCCCCCTTCTGGTGTCACTAACATGACTTCCCAACCTTAATTTCCCCTGGCGGTGTCCATACAGGTACTAACCAGGCTGAACCCTGCTTAGCTTCAGTAAATAACCAGCCAGCAGGGTCAGTCAAGAAGACTAAACTTTCTGTCTTTTACAGTGCAATTTGTTAACACTTACAGGTTAAAGATTACAATAAACGTGCTGATAAAAATGTATACAAAGGACAAGTTCTGCGGTCTCACAAGACTTAATAATAGTATGTCCTCAATTGTGCCAAATCAGAGTGCATAGATACAAAGGCACATTATTTAAAATAATGTACAGTACATAAGAACATAAATATGCTACATCCCTAATCCTACCCAATACCTAAACTTAAACAACTACACCGTAAAAAACAATTTGTTGAGACAACTTAAAACAATTTGTAACCTGGCTGCCTTAAAATTTTAAGTTCAGTCAACTCAAAAAAAGTTTATTCAACTTGAAATGTTAAATTATACTAAGTGACAACTTAGATATTTGAGTTGAATCAACTTCAAATTTTAAGGCAGCTGAGTTACTTACCCATCTGTTAAGTTTAGAAAACACAAATATCTAATTTGTTACTTAGTACAGCTTAACATTTCAAGTTGACTAAACTTATTTTAGTTGACTGAACTTAAAATTTTAAGGCAGCAGGGTAACAAATTATTTTAAGCTGACTCAACAAATTGTGTTTATTTTTTACAGTGTACCTTACTAACTACTAATAAGCAGCAAATTAGTAGTTTATTGAGGCAAAAGTCATAGTAAATGGTTTGTTAATAGCAAAAGTTCCACCTTAAAATAAAGTGTGAACTTTCTGTATAACTACGCAAATATAAGCGTATACAGCTGGCTAATGAGAGGTCTGTATTCTGGGTCTGTATAAAACAGAGTTTTGATTGTGTTTGAACTTGTTTTTCAGGATAGCATATTTGGAATTGCTCAAAAATCATGCTGCATGTTTTTTTTTTCAGGTGAGAGCCTTGTTTAGAGAGCCTTGTTTTGCTGAGAGTGATGAAAAGCCGAAAGGAAAGGTTTGGAAAGCCCATATATGGAAATAGTTTGGACATGTTTCATGCAAATAACATGAATCAAGAATTAACAAATTCGATATGGTCCCAACAAGCTTAAGAACAAAATTGTACATGCACACATTGTGAATAAGGCAGATTTCTCTTACAAATGTGAAATAATCGATGCAATTATAGTGAAACACACACATGTAGTTATCTGTTTAGAAAACAGAGTAACACAATTCTGCATAGAATAATTATACAATTCTGGATTTGTTTTTCCACTTTTATTCCTTTCTACCCTATTAAAACTTGAGAATGAGTTAAAAGTGTATTTTAGGATGTATAAAACTCTTTATTTGCAGTTTATTTGAAAGAACTCTGTGATAAGGCTGCGGTACCGCACCGAGTGAGGTTGACGTTTAAACTCCCGAGGTGGTATAACGGTGTGAAAACTGCTCTTAAAACACAGTGGTATTAAGATAGGTGATAAATTTGACAAGTCGAACAGGGCCTTTCATGATTAATGTTGTATTATTTATGGCCCCTTACTTGAGCTGCCTCTAAAATATTGGTCCACGTGGAATACTGCACTTAATAAAAAGTGAGCAGAGGAGGCGGTGAGGACGACGTATTTGTATTATACAGGGCTTTCCATGACACAATGAGGCACTGCTTTCATATAAGGACAGAAGAGAGTTTAAAGACTGGATTACCTGCATTTCTTTCTGAGATGGCATATTATCAGTCTAAATCACATAGTAGAGCAGAGAACAGGAGGAGTGTATCTAAACTGTCAGTTAGCTTACTTCCTTACTGGCACTTATACTGTATGGACTACACTCTATACCCTTTTTTTTTTTAATTTGTAGTTTTAATTTGTAGTTTAGAATACAAAATAGACTATAATTCTTAAATAACTTGTGTATGAACCCTAAGCCAGTGTCTCTCATAAGATGAGTGCTCGAACCATCAAGTTTATTTTAGAACTGCTTGGAACTGTTCTTTCTTTCTTTTTGGTAACGTAAAAATTATAAATGATTTGGGGCAGTTTTGACACAGAAGTCTGGTACTGACACAGTGATTTTGTTACTAGTGTTGTTATTTATGTATGTATTTATTTATTATTATTAATACTTATTGTAATTCATGGTTGATATTTAATAATTCCATTAATTGGGTGTACATTTCAGCCATTTTTGCTTTTCATTAAAAACATATAGGCTAGGTGATGTATAGTGCTGCTATTATGACATCTTCAATTAAAATATTGCCAATTAAATGTGTAAATATAAACACTATCTTATGACCAATTTGAATGTATTTTATGAGGTGGCTAATTCATACAAATTCGTACAACACTCATATGATTTTGTACAATTTGTCTAGACTCCAGTGACAGGTAGGTTTACAGGCAGGATTGAGGGCGGTCATTTGTACAAATTCATAGGAATTGGGGAACTCGTAAAATACACACAATTTAGCAAAAATCATATGAATTCGTACAAATTAGCCACCTCATAAAATATGTAAGTAAATATGAGATCGGGTTGTAAATATTCATGTACCTGTATATAAGCCATAGAATAAATGTTCTGCTTTGTCTATAAAAACATATTCAATTATTTAAATAACTTTCAAAATACTATTTTAAAAGGTTGATTTAGTGTTTTACAGTAATTACACACACACATACATAAATACAAATAAGAATTACTTAAAAAGTAAAAAAAAAAAATAAATAAATAAATAATTAATAGCCATATAAGTTTAGCCATGGGGGCTTCTTTGAATAATTGTATTCATTTTGTGCTATAACAACAAAATTAGCAAATGTTTCTCTTCATTTCCTATAATATGCTAAACTTACATCTACATACTTGCAGAAATGAACAATATCCTTAAATTTAAGAAATGCTGT
The DNA here is from genome assembly GCF_022985175.1 of Labeo rohita. Taxonomy (NCBI): domain Eukaryota; kingdom Metazoa; phylum Chordata; class Actinopteri; order Cypriniformes; family Cyprinidae; genus Labeo; species Labeo rohita. The sequence continues at coordinate 15,868,686 of NC_066875.1, read as the reverse complement.
AGAAGTATTGAATAAATAAATAATAATATCAATAATAATTGAAGATATAAACATATTTGTAGTATACTCAATATATCACAAATAAATGTATTTCAAACACATAGGGAATGTATATGTTAACATATAGAACCTTATTGTAAAGTGTTACTAAGCAAACGACTTAACAGACTTTGTTTCTGCGTTGATTCTTTCATTCACTTTATTTATTTTAACCATTTTTTTCTTCTTCTTCTTCTTCTGATGCTCCTGAGCTTACAGGGGATCACATCATGTCCAGAACCCCAATGTCATTCATCTTCTAACAATGTCTTTTTTTCTCTCTCTCTCTTAACACATTGAGAAAACGCCCTTTCCATAGACCACCTTGTTTCTCTGTTGAAATAATGATAAATGGAGGAAGAGAAGTGGAGGAAAACATGTCTCCTAGATTAACAGGAACGTGGAAGCTAGTGTAATGGTACAGGTGAGAAAGTGCTGGACCATGTAGTAATTGTCATTTCCTGACCTTAGAAAAATGAATTCTAATAAGCATCAGTTAACTCAAAAAGACAAAGTGAATAATACTCAAGAGACAACGATTTAAGAGATTTTAATTGTTAAAAGTTTCCAGCTGAGTGAAGAGAAGGCTGTCAACACCTACTGACAGATGTGATATCAGCATGAACAGATTAAGCATTTAATCAGTTATTAAGAGACTATCTGTCTATCTATCTATCTGTCTAACTATCTATCTATCTCTAGTTCTTCTTCTCTGTCAGTATTCTTTCCTTCTCATCTTGTTCTCTAGTGATTAAGAGGTCTAATAAGCATCATTTAGGCTTTTTATTTTTTCTACCACACAAGCCAGTTTACTCAGCATAGTACATATGTACATAAACACACTGTCTGGCCAGAGACAGTGTTTACAGTAATGGCTCAAATAGGCATACCTAATAGGAAAATGCACATCATGTCAACAAATGTTGTATTTTCATAGCTGCCGTATATTGTACATATGTGACATAAATAACTGCTCAGCCTAAACTGAGCTACAGCAGAAAACATTCACACTTACACTAATGTATGTGCATACACATTCTTGCCAGTTGTGTTGCTTATAGCCAAGTAAATTACATGCACTAGTCTTTAACAAAAGATCCCAGGGGCAACACGTGGCATGTGTGGCTCAGACATAAGCCCTCGCTGAACTTGTGTTTGAATGTGAATGTGTGTGTCTATGTGTGCAGGTGTAAATTGTTGTGAAATATCCCTGCATTGCTGGGGCTGTTAAATTATTCAGGGCAACAGTGCACATTTGCTGAGGGAGTGTGGGCCGAGGGTGGATGTTTTGGGTGTGTGTTTTTGTGTGCGTGTGTGTATGTTTGTGGGAGTGTTTGTTTGCGTGGGTGGTAGTCAACTTCAAGAGACAGATGTGTGAAGGTGTGAGCAAAGGAGTGTGCATGCGTGTGCAAGAGTGTGTATACAATGTGCTAGTGTCATGATAGTGATGAACAGCTTTTGCCCCCCAAAAATGTCATTATGGTGGACTCACACATGGGAAAGTGTTGTGAAATCAACTTAGTTGTATTGTAACTAGGCAACCAAGAGAGACTAGATCAATGTGCATGTGCGCGCTAAGGAGAAGCTTTGTTGTTTCTTTCTCTCTCCATTTCTTTCTTTCTTTCTTACTACCAGATTAAAAACCCTTTACCTTTTTTCACTCATTCTTTTCTTGTCTATGAGTCATATATTGACGAGTGTTTTTAAAGTGTTTACACTTTTTTGGGAAATCATTCTACAGTTGACTGACTTTTAGTCATCTCAGCACATTAAGCTTGGATAGGAGAAAGTAATTTAACAAAAAAATAAATAAAAATACACACCACAGCATTGTGCGTAGCAAGACAGGGAACAGGCAACCTGATCTCATGGCAGTTGTACATATTTTACAAGGTGGCTGATTCGTACAAATTCATACAACCTTATTTTTGCTAAATCATACAGTTGCAATCAAAATTATTCAACCTCTTTGACCTGCAAGACAGTTTGCTGCAGAGAACTAAATCTGATGAAAATAATTCAACAAAGGCATCAGTACACTGTTGGAGAATGTATATTTATTTATATACATTTGAGCAATTCTGACAATGTTAGCTGATGAATAATAATACTACTAATAATAAAAATCACATTGGCTCTAACTAAATGCTCGTGTTCAAAATTATTGAACCCCCAAAGTAAAATTTGGTGCAAAATGTTTTATTCTTTAAAAGCACTAATAAACACTGCTTGGAAGTGCTTAGAAGCTTCTGTCACCTCTCTATTGCAATCTTGGCCCATTCCTTGCCTTAAAAAGCTTTCAGATCATTGATAATCTTTGGTTTTCGCTTTGCCACTGCTTTCTTCAAATTCAACCAAATATTTTCAATAAGAATTAAATCTGGAGATTGAACAGGCCAATCAAGAACATTATATGACTGACCCCTGTACAAAGCATACATAGATTTGGATGCATACTTTGGTATGACTCTCCTGCAGGAAAGTCCATTGATCATTAGCTTCAGTCATTGCACCAAAGACATTTCTTGCACAAATCTTGCCAAAACAGCCTGATACTTCAAAGAATCCATGATATCATTTATACGGTCATGATTTCCACTTCCTGCTACAGTAAAACAACCCCATAACAGAACTTACCAACCTCCATGCATGACCGTCGAGATGGTGTTCTTCTGCTTATAAGCTTTGCCTTTTTTGCGCCAGACATACTGCTGATCTATGGGTCCAAATAGTTCCAGTTTGGTCACATCACTCCATAAAACATTTTTCCAGAACTCCACAGGTCTTTCCAAATTAATTTTAGCATGTTCAAGTCAGCCTTTTTGTTCTTCTCGGTCAAGAGTGGTATTCGGCAAGATGCCCTAACACGAAAGCTGTACTCGTCTTTCTTATGCACTGCATAAAAAATGTTTTTCCTTCCTTCATTGGGTCATCTTGCAAGTCTTTGGCTGTACATTTCAGTTTTTTTCTCAGTTGCTCTGATCAAACATTTTATTTTGCTTTTTTTGTTCACCCTCAAAGGTTTTTTGGAACAACACACTTTAAACTAAGGAATACAGCAGCCAGCTGTGTCTCTAGGAATTTATAATGCCTTTGGAAATCTTCATGTAGCCTTTGACTTTCTAATATAATAGAACTATTTCTTCTCTATAGTTTCTCGATAGCTTTTGTGAAAGCTCTGATGACTTTGCCATATTTGCTACTCAACTTAAGCACATGCATGGGCTAAATGTATGCATGTGTAACAGAAACTCTTTAAATAGAGTTTCTAAAGGGTCAGTTTTGTATCATTTTGATTGCAACTATGTATTTTACGAGTTCCCCAATTCGTACGAATTTGTATGAATTACCTACCCCTAACCCCGCTCCTGAGCCTACCCGTCACTGGGGTGTAGACAAATTGTACAAAATTGAACGAGTGAGGTTTGATGAACTTGAAGGAATTATCCACGTTGTAAAATACATACAAATTGGTCGTGAGATAGCATTGGGAACAGGAGGACGCAAGAGAGAGACTGACTGAAAATCTTGTACAAAGAATCGTACAGTTATTTTTCTTTATATTAATAGCACAGTTCAAATTTCTTAATCACTTCGCCGAACTACTTACATGGAATCACATTTCATGTTCCATTCACACAGAGGAGTCGCTCATTATAATTGCCCTTCGAGGTCATCAAATGTTGACAGAGGTCATCAGAGATCTGACACACACACACAGACACACACGTTCATTTTCAGACACACTTGCAGTGTCAGCAGTTATACCCATATCAGCACAAACATTGATCTCTCTTATTTTTTGCAAACAAAAACCTGGATTTATGTTCAAGTCTTTGACTCACATCACAGCCTTATGTGCTATAATATTCCCGAAGTCTCCTCCACACAACCTTCTCCTCCTCCTTTTCTGTTTTTTTTAAGCTTACACACCACTTTCCCTTCTTCATTTTAATCATCTTCTTTGTCATGTTAATATTTGATGCATTCTCTTTATCTCCCTCTTTGTTATTCAGCTGCAGCCACATTAGACTCCTATGTTTGTTCCTAGAGATGCAAGCTCTCAAGCACAGTGTAGAACAGAAACCTCATCCATGAGAGACTGCCCCTCCAAGCAATCAAAGTCTGAGGCGTGTAATCTGTGTTAAACTCCACTGACAGCAACATGTTTATTTTTCAGGATTTCCCCCTTCTAAATCATGAAAGGATCGCTGAAAGTGCTATCTCTGTTTATAAATTTTAGATTTACGCAATATCACAATAGAGTGTGATGTTGAATTTCATGCTCTTATACTTTTTCCCTGAATATCTAAACAAAGAAGAACAAAGATGAATCAACCTGCTTCTCTAAACAACACAGTCATGGTGTTTGAACGAATCATTTGAGTGAATGTTTCACTAACTCACTTATAAAGACATTAACTTGGCCAATGAAAAATTCACTTCCAGAATAAAAATTTACAGATAATTTACTCACCCCCTTGTCATCCAAGATGTTCATGTCTTTCTTTCTTAAGTCGTAAAGAAATTATGTTTTTTGATGAAAACAGGGATTTTTCCCCATATAGTGGACTTCTGTGGTGCCCAAGTGTTTGGATTTCCAAAATGCAGTTTAAATGCAGCTTCAAAGAGCTCAAAACGATCCCAGCCGAGGAAGAGGGGTCTTATCTAGCTAAATGATCAGTTATTTTCTATAAAAAAAAAAAAAAATAAATAAATAAATAAATAAAAACTACCGACTCAGTGTTTACAAAGTGAGCATGCAAAGAAGATCAAACACCCTTAAGGTAAAGAGGTAAACAATGATGTCGGATGATTTTGAAGTTCCTCAGTGAATCTGTGTTTTTGAATGAATCAGTTGATTGATTGATTGATTGATTGATGTAATGGCTGCATCTGAAACTGCATATTTCCTTGCTATACTGTAAGCAGTATGTGAACCAGTATGTGTCACAATCTCCAGCTGAAGTTCCATCCCGGACTCCATTTCCCCCAATTTCACCTGTTCCCAATCAGGAGGACTATGAAGGTTGCACTCACACACACACACACTCTTTGCTGAGTATTGTTTGTCTGCAGCTTCAATTCCTTTTCATTTTGTGTTGCTTGTTTTCCCTGTCTTGTTCCTTTGACTTGCCTTACCTAGCCTAGTTTTGATCCTGGACTGTTTTTGGACTGATGGTTTGTAACAATTGCCTGGAATTTTAAACCCAAACTACCTTCCACATAATTAATATAAGGGAGGGAACTGCCGGCTAAGTTATAAATAGGTTTTGTGTAAGTTTCAAACACTCAGAAAGACAAATAATAGATGCAAACAGGAATGTTCACTGGATACACAAGTCATATACAGTATAGACACAAGGTCTACATTCCCACATAAACACACAAAAATCAGCTGGGACAAAAGTCACCTATGGTGTGAGAACATCACATATTCAATACACTTTTGCATAAGGAATTAGTAAAAAAAAAAAAAAAAAAAAAAAAAAAAAAAAAAAAAAAAAAATTCTTATCTGTTTAGTCCATCTAGATTGTAAATCCTTGATGTTGTAGATGACTGAAGATAAAAAAAAACAGCATTGAGCTGTTGTAGATAAAGTTAGTCCATCACAATCCATCAAATACCAGGGGTACAATGATCCATTAGTCCTAGATCTTCAGCCAAAAAAAACATCCCAAACAAGATAGGAGTATAATGTCCAGAGGTTAAACCTTCTCTGGAGAACAACCCTCCTTGAGTATTGATAGCAAAGACTAAAAAGTCCTTCTACAAATAAGCACACCAAATTTGACATCAGATCATAAATAGATGTACACAGGCAATATGGTCCTTAAGCTTGAACCTGCTCAAGAGCAGGCTTATTTCATGTAAACAGGATTAGATTGCATCTAAGCAAATTGCATTTAAGCAGAATTGATACTTAAAATCTGTCCCAACCACTACTACTTTATTACAAGAGTACTATTGACCCAGGGACAATAATTTAAAATAATACTAATTTAAAAAAATGTATTTGAAAATAATATAATAATGTTGTGTAATCTATAATAGACAGCCAGGTTTACTCATTGAAAGATTTATTTGTCATAAAATAATTACTTTATAAATGTATTCGAATCTTACACACATGTTATACAGATAATGTAGAGGCGTGCATTAATTTGAGTGATGACAGCTATTATGGGAGTGGCTTTATGGAGCACATGAGATACAGATAACGTGAGATCTTGACCCTTAAGAAATTTTAATTAATGCTGTCACGTAGCAAATTTGTTTCAAATATAAAATTAAATGAATTGCTAAATATTACATTGAAATAAAAAAAATGTAAAGTCTGTACAAATATTAGAAATCGTGAATATAAATAATTGGGAATAAATAAAATAAAATAAATAAAATAAAAACAGTGCACATTTCATTGATCTATTATAACATGATGTAGTTTTGTTCGCTTGGCTGTTTCCTTATAAAAGTTCACAAATTTGTCATGTTTTTCGTCAGGTGTGTTTTTTAATCATATGATGTCATTACGTTGCTGTCTTGCCGCCAGCCAATCACTGCATTGCTGATCATGGTTTTGAGTATCGATACATAGCCCCTTTTAAACCAACAGATAACTCAATCCAGCCATACTAATCATCAACAACAGGTGCGTTCGAAGAACCGAATTAGCCAGGTCATGATTAGCGCGATTATGTCATCTTGGATGTGCCATTTGATCTCGAATGTAATAAGCGACGTAAGAAGAACGGGCCCCTGGACACCATAACCCACGCTGCTAGCATCAAAACAATCTGAATTCTTCTATCATTACCTGTCTGTTATACTAAAGCCCCGAGCACCATACTCCCCCTAGTGACAGGTAGTAACTTTATATATAAAAGAGAAAATACTGTGACAGGCCACAACTGTTACAGGTTGTTCATTTGCTTCCTGCCCTGACCTTATGCCTGTTTATGGATTACGCCTTGCCTTGCCTTTATTGTTGTGTTTGCTAATGATTGACGCTGCCTGTATGACTCAGACTGTAGTAAAGCCTGCAGGTAAATCCTCAACCCCATTGCCACACTCCATGTTACAGTATTTCCAAATTCACTATATTAATACAACAGTAGACAAAAAGTCTCTACATGGCCCACTATTTCTGGCAAAATTCGAAAGTTGACACTTTACTATCCAATGAGGCATCTGTCAATTTCTTGAATGAATCAGTGTTCTGAACAAATTACTAATAATTGAAATGATAAAGTAAATGATTTTGTTGTAAGGAAGGCTGTGTCAAGCCTAAATGTGTTGATCAACATTTTTAAGATAATTTAATTCCTTAAGGGCCATTTATGTTTATCCACATGATTGCCTTCAAATATTTTGTCATTTTCATCTGATATTTACCTTTCATGTATCAAATGAGCACCAGTGACTAGTTGTTTATGTGTAACTAGTAACACACCCAACCCTAATGAAATAAACAGCATTTGCTGGTAGGCATTTTTTGATGCTGGGATGTTGGCTAGGTAGGTTTTGATGCTGGTTTAAGATGGTCCTTTGCTGGTTTATGCTGGTCTTTAGCTGGTCATGTTGCTGGTCAAGAACCAGCATAAACCAGCAAAGGACCAGCTTAAGCCAGCATCAAAACCTACCTAACCAGCATCCCAGCATCAAAACCTACCTACCAGCATATGCTATTGTTTTTTTTTTTTTTTTTTTTTTTTTTTTTTATTATTATTATTATTTATTTTTTTTTTTTTTAACGGAGCTGTTTCGTTTTTGAAGAATACTGTTTTTAAACGAATTGGTTGAGTAATTGAATCAATGACTAACTCATAAAGACAGACATTTTTCTTAAACCGATCAGTGTTTTTTGTTTGTTTGGTTTTTGTTTTTTTAAGTATTATACTGAGTAAAAGATTTATTTCCAAAGAGTATGACTTGCTCATAAAGACTTGTCACTTGCCACAATCTGGTGAAACAAAGTAGCACAGAAAAAAAGTCTATGAAATATCCTCATTGTCAACGCACAGACTGACTGACTGTCTGTTTGGTATGTGTTAATAGACTGAATGTGTTATCAGACTGATACAAACAGTAAAATTCCCTTGAAACACCACTTGCCCAATCAAATTTGAGGACCAGAACTAACAGTTGTATAATTGAATCCTAAAGACAGAGGAAAGTTTACCTAGACCAGATGTGGACCATTACTGTGGTTATAATGAAATCCTTACCATCTTCTATTGCCTGTCAGTGGGTTTTCTCCTGAGACTAATCTGGGATTCATTGTGAAGTAGATAAGGGTTTGATTTGTCTAAGGAGTTGGTCCATGATCAGTGTAACAGTGCAGAACGTTTCTGGTGAACTGATCTTGTGATAATTGCCAGTTGGGAAAAATGTAAGTAAAATCTCAAAGCTGAACAGATTGCGTCTCTTATACTTGTCTTTGCTTGTCTCCCATACTGTGCAAGGACTCCCTTAACAAACTGTAAAAGTGTGAGGCTTATTTACTTGGTCTTAGGGGTTTTTCTGTTGGAAACGTGGGTGTTAGGAAAGACTGAGTTCCCATCTGACACTAAACGATATTAGAGTTGACCTGATGCAGGTTTGAATGTGTGAGTCAGAAACAAGCCAGAGAGGACTCTACTGTACAAGACGAGATCCTGGTGATCCATGTATGTGTGTGTGCATCCTACACCCAAGTGTTGGTTGGTTATCCCAGCTCAAGGTGCATGTAGGGTAAGTTATGCAAACAAGGCAGAGCATCTGTTTTTCTTATGCATAATGTATGTGGCACATGATGAACCTGAGAAGGCGCTCTGCTCTTAAGTAGTTTATCTGAAACCTTTCCATATGACCTTTCTGCTTATACCTGCCAAGATGACGCACCACCTTATGTTTACTGCTGAGCCTACAAGATATTACTTATCATACAGCACATTGTCATTTAGCGACAACGTTTTTGGTGGAGTCTGGAATATTCTGCTTTTCTTTCAGAAATTATGCCAGGTTGGACTATAATGATGTGCTGAGCCTGGTATTAAATGTAATTCCCTCCATAATAATTACTCATATATGCAACTTTAATACACAAAATAAGCCAAATTTTTATCACAAGTAGAGGAAGGACTGTACGGATGTCCTTTTAACCTCAATGCACTGCATTAATTTCGCTGATGCATAGCAGATAATGATTTATGTTTTATACGAGACGTTTGGTATCCTAATTGACCTAATGAGATGATTTTTCACTTAAACTTAATGGAGCAAAGTTCTCGTGCTCATTAAATCATTATGAACCACAGTCTTTCTTCAGAAACAAATAACTTGATGTTATTTTTAGCCATACTTTGGTGAGAAAAGTGTCTATCTGTTATCCGTACGCTGTTATTAATTCATTTCTTGACAGGAAGCATTAGAGTGCTCCCCTGTCACTGTGAAACCATCTGTTAATCAGCACTTTTGTGACTGCCGGCATATGTCTAGAATCAAAGCCTATGAACATGAGCACTGCCATCTCAAAGGTTTACTGTATCAATGGAATACAATGGATCTGGTTAAAAACCCTTAACGTTAATTAACAGTAAAAAGAGGAACAGTCGGGAATGCATTAGTGGAGGTCAGAACATATAAGCATATGCAACTTAAAAAGATTTTTAAAGTTTTCAATGTTGTTGAAAGAAGTCTCTAATGCTGACGAAGGCAGTAAATAATTGTGAAACATTACTACAATTTAAAATAACAATTTTATATGTTAAAATATTCTAAAATGTATCCTGTGATGTCTAAGCTGAATTGTCAGCAGGCATTACTCCAGTCTTGTCATATATGATCGTTCAGAAATCATTATATATATATATATATATATATATATATATATATGTTTTTTTTAAGAAGTACCTCCTGCTTAACATTTATGTGATTACAATTACAGCAAAAACAGTAACATTTTAAAAATATTTTTACTATTTAAAACAACTGTTTTCTATTTAAATATATTTTAAAATGTAATTTATTCCTGTGATTTCTAAGCTGAATTTTTAGCATCATTACTTCAGTCACATGATCCTTCAGAAATCATTCTAATATTCTGATTAGCTGCTCAAAAACATTTACTGTTAATATTATGTTGAAAACAACAGAGTAGAATTTTTTCAGGTTTCTTTGATAGGCAAGGCAAGGCAAGTTTATTTATATAGCACATTTCATACACAGAGGTAATTCAAAGTGCTTTACATAAAAAGAAGTAGAATAATCATAAAAACAATAATAAAAACAATAATCACAAAAAAAGGAAGTAGAACAATTATAAAAACAATGATCACAACAATAAAACAAAAATGTAAAAACTGATTGATATAATGATTTAAAAATGATTTAAAAATTTATTTAAAATAAATTTAAGACAGTTAAAAACAGAAAATGATTATACAACAATGCAATCAGTTCGGACGAAGCACAGTGCTCATTCAGTAAATGCACAGCTAAACAGATGAGTTTTGAGTCTAGATTTAAATGTAGCTAATGTTTTAGCACATTTGATAAATAAAAAGTTTGTAGACCAGCATTATCTAAAAATAGAAATCTTTTTAACATTATTACATGTCTTTATGATCTCTTTTGATCATATTAAAGCATTCTAAATGCTGATCTTTGGATCTTTCTATTCATCAAAGCATCCTAAAAATATCCTGAATAATAATAATTATAATAATAAAGTGTTTATTGAACAGCAAATTAGCATATTAGAATGATCATGCAACAGTGAAGACTGGAGTAATAATGCTGAAAATTAAGCTTTGATCACACAAATAAATTACATTTTAAAATATATTCAAATAGAAAATTTAGTTATTTTAAATAGTAAAAATATTTCACAATTTTACTGCTTTTGCTGTAGTTTGGGTCAAATATATGCAGGCTTGGTGAGCAGAGGAGAATTATTTAAACAACATTAAAAATCTTGCAGTTGAAAAACTTTTGACTGGTAGTGAACTTCGATGCTTATAAACTGGATGTTTATTAGCATTATTGCACTGTTTATGTCCAACTTTTTTAAAGAAGTTTATTAAAAAAAGTTCAGGAGTGAAAGATTCCCTTAATTCCCTTAATAAGCATCAGAGAAAGTCTTCAGAATGTTTTCTGGCATCCCTCCGCCACCCCAGTGGGGGATAGTTTGGGTTTCAGGACAAATTTCAAGCTCAAGCCTTCCACCAAGGACAGCAAACCAAATATGTTTATTTCCTTTACCATTCAAAGATTACAAGAACATGTGGGGAAAAAAAAAAAAAAAAACTTAGCTGAGCACTGTGGCTGGGTGAGCAAGGACACAGTGGATATGTCATGAGACCTTACAGAGACATATTTTAAGTAAAAGTTTAAACAAACAGTAAAAAGGGGAAATAGAGTGTCTCATGTCCTATGAAAAAGAAGTTTAATCAAGTGTGATAGTAGTATACTTATTTTAAACTAAAAATAGGAAAGTATACTATCAGTCTACATTTCATGCACTTCTCAGAAAAATATAAGTATACTTGACTTATACTTAGAAAAAAAGTCAAAATATATTTGAGCTATACTTATGTTCCGAGAATCCATGTCTTCATTGTTATACGGTAGGGGGCGCTATTACGCATCTTCTGTACAGAATTTCCAAAACACAAGCGAAGAAGAAACCCGAAACAACAGATGCTTCCACATGTAATCTAACACAATCATCCAAAATAAAACAGCATCAAAACTGTGTAACGTTGTGGAATAAAATGTTGAAGAGGTAATAATGACTGCCAAGCTTTGGAGTGTTGATCAACTCCATCTACGTTTTGATTTTCATTCTGAATCCAATGCATAGTCTTTTTTTGGCTTTTTGTTCAAAATATTGTTTATTATTATATATGAAGAGTTCAGTTGCAAAACCAGCTAAAAGCCATCTTGGTCAAAAATGAGATAATGATACTGAGTGAATGCTCTCGACACATATTATACGTCCATCAAATACTTGTTCTTCAAACTCGCTAAAATACCAGCCTCAGCCTAATCAGAAGTACCGGTACTTACATAGAAACCTATACATCTGAGCCTGATAAAAATGCATTTTTTAAAGAAAGACGTCAGATGGATTTAGCTGGTTTTGCATCTGAACTCTTCATATACATATATTTTTTCTTATTAATGAAACTTACCCACGTTCAAGTGTTTATAAAAAAGAATGCATGAAGCTAGAATAAAATGTTTTTGTTTACAAGCAGATATGCTTGTATGTTCAGATATTTATATAACAAAATATTTACAAATTAATACCTAATTAGGGACATAGTATACGTAAAGCACGATGTAAATTTCACTTAAAGAAAACTTACAAGTATACTTGCAGTATAAAACTACTAAACTAGTAGTTTACTGTGACTATACTTCAAAGTGTACTAAAAAATACCACAAGTATTTAATTAGTAAACTATTTGTATACCTATAAGTTCACTTTTAGTATAGTTACAGTACAAACTAAAAACATAGATGTAAACTAGTCGTGTACTCAGGGTTTACTATTGTTATACTTAAAGTATACTTAAAACTATACTTTTATATACTAGAAAGTGGGCCAATTTAGTCCCAAGGAGTACTGAAATAGTACACTTACAAGTATACTACTAGTACACTGATATTTGTATACTTGCAACATAAAGTATACTTAAAAATATACTTTACTGAAGTATACTTAATAAAACACTTTTTTTGGTAAGGGTAGGCATAGTAAGAGTATCACACTCCAGTAGAAGAGAGCCAGGACCTCATCCCTACTTTAACCCCTTTTGCATTTCCCATGACCCATTGCAGAATATTCCCTGCAATTTCCACTATTTAATATCTTACATTCTTTGTAAACACATCTCTGCAGTCTTTCACCACACCCACTGTTTCTGTCCTCCTCCACCCCACCACAAAACTCTTAGTTTGGACAGTTTGGCAGGAGTTGATATGCTGCCAGGATTCTTTTCTGAAAATCAATAGCAAAAATGCAAATGAATAATTTCTTTTCTCCCAGGGAAGCAAAGAAATGAATACATATTTATGTCAGAGGGATATGTAATTTGATCTTCAAAGTTAACTATATTGTATTGTGGAGGTCACATCACAGTGGGACTGAGTGCTAGACTGGGGCACACGAATCATATTGTTATGAAGCCTGTAGGGAGATAAAGGCAGTAGCCTTGAAGAAAAGAACAAAAAAGAGAAACCAAATTGTACTGATTTATAGAGTTATAGCCTGGAAATGTGGCTTTTTCCAGAGGATAACGGCATAATATATGAAAAGGGCAATGAATTAAGGCTGGTGGCATATTATGAAAGTACATTTAGAGTGGATCACTATGAAGGTGCAATATACCTTACAGCTCACAATGTAAACCGAAGTTAGCAGGAATTAGTTCTAGCTAGCTGGCTTGAGAAACAGACTGGAATATGCATGAGTTCATCTAGAGTAATAAGTATGCTACACGTTTTATTGGAGGGATTTTTTTTTACGTCGCCAATGGAGTGTCATTTCCACACATAACGTTGGCTCGCATGATTTGAAAAGCTAGCCAGCTCTTGATAATATGAGAGACTGTTCCATAATCAAAGCCCTCAAACCAGAGAGATGAAAGGAGAGAGGCTGCAAAGCCTGTCTGACATGTGTACCAAGCCCCTTCCTTCACTCTCCTTTATTTCTCTTCTTTTCCTAAAGAGAGAAAAGGAAGGGAAGAGAGTATGAAAGAAAGAGGGTGAAGACAGAGAGACACAGAGAGGAGAGGGCGGAAAGCAAAACCATCACGCTGTGAGTTTTGTCACCTATTAAAGAAGAAAAAAAAATCTTCATCTTCTTGCTCTTCTTGGAGGGCTGATGCACTGCAATGATCAATGGACCTCACAGTGGAGGATATCACAATGTCTCTAATTGAAACATCCCTTCAGGGCCTCCTGCAGGGGTCCTGTTTTGTCCCCCCTCTAACACAAGCTTGTCCTCACTCAGGACTTTTGTTGCACGAAGAGGTTGTTATGAAGGGAAGTTGGCTGACTTTCACAAGTCCTGTCAGTTCACTATCGAATACTCATATTACTCTAAACAACTAATAATGTATTGCTGCATGTAAATTCACAAAGGAATATGCAAGGGCCCCAAATGGTTTTTGGACACTTTTGGACACCTAAAGGCCTGATGAATGTTTGATGTGAAAAATCTGGTGCGGCAAAATATTTCAGTGTTAAAGCGTCTGTTCAGAACAGCATGAACAATCACTTGCTGTCAATGTGAAAATTACTATTATTATTATTTTTAATCTCTTTGTTTTTAATCTCTATCCTATCACACTGTGAATAAATCTGGCCAAACAGTAAGATTTGTGCATTTCACATGCCCAGAGCCTACATGACCAAATTGTATAAAACTTGGCTAAGCAGAAGCGGATCTCCTATCTTTGTACTCTTGAATTTGATGTGGTTTGATATAAACAAAAGCAAATACAAACATCTAAATGATTATTTAAAATGTACATACTTTTGTGTAGAGTATTTCTGATTTTTGATAAGTGCCACCTTCTGTCAAATTTGCAATTTATAGTGAATTAGCATTTTCGGTCCAACTTTATATTAAGTGGCCATAACTACTATGTACTTATATCAAAAAATAAGTACAATGTACTTAACGTGGTCATATTGTATTGCAAAACACTTTTGATGCTATTGAGGTGGGATATGGGTAAGTTTAGGGAGAGGTCTGGTGATATGGGTAGGTTTAAGGGTGGGTTAAGGTGTAAGGGATGGGTCAACAGAGTAATTATAAATGTAATTACAGAAATTCATTACAGATGTAATTACATGCAGGAATTTTTAAAATCTAAGTACAATGTAAATGCGTGTATGTGTACAATAAGTGCATTGTATCAAATTATTAATTTTAATGTAAGTACTTAGTAGTTAAGGCCACTTAATATAAAGTGGGACCGCATTTTCATTCAGCTTGTCTGCTTTTTAATATAACATAAATGATGTCTCTTACTGAAATATGTATAAGAAAACCCATGAAAGATTTATGTTATTTAAAAATCCACATTGGTACATACATATTTTGGACTATGAGGGGTGTCTTGCTCATTGAGCTACTGGCACTGAGCTATGCTATTTTTTTACCGCAACACAACTCCGAATACTCAATTCGGGAAATAAAATACTGATACGATAACCACAGCTATTGAAAGAGCTTATAGGTGGCGATGGATATAAGCGTAGGCTTAAACCAAATACTGTATCATCGATTTTTCCCACAAAAGTGTAAATGCACCCGGACACTGAGTGAAATCCATGCTGAGAAACTCTTTCAGTGGCTGCGGCGTAATGACAAGAGTTACATTGTTTGTAAGCTCCTTCTGTAGCTGTGCTCTACTAAAAGGAAAGCAGTGAAGACTTACATTGCTTCCGTTGCCCTTACAACCAAAAGCCGGAAAACATGGCATCGTATCTGTATTTTATTTTCCAAGCTGTGTATTCTGAGTTGTGTTGCGGTAAAAATAGCAACAGATAGCATCAACAAGAGAATCGATGTAAGTCTTCACTGCATTCCTAGCAATAAGAAGTGGAGAATAGAAAGAGAAGATGCCTGTGGATAAATAAACCTTCCTAAAGACCCACGTCCTTGTTCTCTCCACTTTAGCCCTGATGCTTTTGAGGTTTTTAGTAGACCACAGCTACTGAAAGAGCTTACAAACCATGTAAACATGCCAACTCTTGTCATGACTCTGCGGCCACTGCAGGAGTTTTTTAGCGCAGATTTCACTCAATATCCAGGGGCATTTAGACTCTTTGTGGGGAAACCACACACAGTATTTAGAATCAAGGGTTCCCAAAGTTTTGAAGGGGGTTATTATAATAGTTTCAGCTATTTTGTTGTCTTGTAGACTATGTGTAAACATCTTTTATTTAAAATATCTTACTTGGGATAGGATAAAACAAAAAACAAAACAAAAAAAAACACATGCATTTTGTATGATCTCTTATTTTGTGAAAGGGGTCATCAGATGCTAAGTTCACTTTTACATGTTGTTTGAACATTAATGTGTTTTGGCAATGTATTACAAATCTACCCTATAATAATAAAATTCCATGCAGTGGTTTTTAATTAATCTGTAAAAATAATATTCCTTTTTTCAAATCGAGCCATTCTCAGATGCCTGTCGTTGAGGCGTCACACTGACAGAGGCCGCTCCCATGAGAGTTAACTGACATGAGCGTCTTACCTCAGACCAGCTGTAACAGTCCAGTCATCATTTACTCCCGACATCTGAGCTGCTGAACATGCAGTGGATTACATTTGTTTGTGATGGGAATCCGCCTCCCGATCTACATATATCCGTCTATGTTCGCACGAATCATTCATGATCCAGCTTCACTTACAGCAGAAGTGATTATAAAGTTTTTTTTTTTATGAATCTTTGCGATGTAATGTGCTAGTTAGCAAGTTAGCAAGTTAGCTAAACACGGGTAAATGTGGCTAAAGTAAACAGGCTCGTCTCTCCACAGAGAGAAGAGAGGGGCGGGCCGAGCAGAGCTCATTTGCATTTAAAGCAGCCTCGACCAAAATGAGATCATTTTTGCAGAGCTGATTTTGGCAAGGTAAAAAGGGTGTTGTTTTACACAACCATTGAGAATTTTTAACCAAAGTATATTATAGACTTTTCATTAAGACCCTAAAGAATCATATCAACTTGTGGAAAATGGGCATCTGATGACCCCTTTAAAATTATTCACATTTTCACAGATTCTGCAAAATTCTTTTGTTGTGAAAGTACTAATGGTTTGTGTTAGTGTAAAACTGCAGCAGCCTCTGTTTGGATGAAACACTAACCACCATCTCATCCTTTTCTAACAGGACTGACACACAGGCAGCTAACACAGATGGAGAAACCAGTGAACAGTGTTAACCCTCGTCTTTCCATTCACTCACGCGACAGTTTAGGCAAGGAGGAGTCAGAAGTGGATTGACAGCAGAAGGGATTGGTTTAGTAACCAGACAATCAAGATCAGAGTCATTGAACCACATCTTTTTTTTTTTTTTTTCTCTCCTTTTCCTTTTCTTTTTTTTGGTTACACAGAGCAAAAAGAGAGATGGGAAGTTAAACAATTTCTGATCTGTTGTACTATTTCTATTGTATGATATTGTATTAATCATATATTTTTTTCTCTATGAATATAAAAACTCTAAAAAGAATTGTAGTGGAGATCTTTCACTAGGTGCAAAGACAACAAATGGACATGGCCCCTTTAAGACACAGAGTTTCTGCAACACCTTCATTTGCATGCCAGTTTGCATGTGAGAGCTCCCAGGTGTTCAAGTTCACAATCCATCGGTGCGTTCAAATTGCTCTATAGTGCAGTGCAAAGTGAAGCCATCTTAAGTTTAGATTCCAAATTGCAGAGAGCGTTTTGTTTAGTCCAAAGGGCACTGCAAACGGCATAAGGACTGATAGATCACTTCACAGGACGTGAAGAGGGAAATTTACCCATCTGTCACTGCGCACCACCCTCTACTATACCAATGCCCTGTCCCAAATGGCACGCTTGATGCGCACTTGCAGTCTTCTATATTTCAGAAAGCCATCTACAGTATGAGACCAATATACTGGGGGGGGGGGGCATCTTATTTTACATTGAACATTAATTTGACATTAATTGTCATAAATTAAATTGAATCTGTGTGAACTGAATTAATTTTAGATATTCCCTGCTTACACTGTAAAAAACAAAAAACAATTTGTTGAGTCAACTTAAAATAATTTGTTACCCTGCTGCCTTAAAATTTTAAGTTCAGTCAACTCAAATAAGTTTATTCAACTTGAAATGTTAAGTTGTACTAAGCAAAAACTTAGATATTTGTGTTTGTTAAACTTAACAGATGGGTAAGTAACCCAGCTGCCTTAAAATTTTAAGTTGAATCAACTCTAAGTTGTCACTTAGTATAATTTAACATTTCAAGTTGAATAAACTTTTTTTTTTGAGTTGACTGAACCTAAAATTTTAAGGCAGCCAGGTAACAAATTATTCTAAGTTGACTCAACAAATTGTTTTTTACAGTGTAGTGTGGAAGTGTATAACTGGAACATGTGTTAAGGATGTGTTAAGGATCATGTGTTAAGGAATTTTTGGGATTGATTGATTGGTTGATACCCTTTTTAAACATTTATTTAGTTAGTTATGCTTCCAAAGGTAAGAATAAAATCCCCTAAAGATAATTTAGTCCATTTTTGTCTCACTTCAAATGACTGGTTTTATAAATACTATCAAATGCATGTTTTTAAAATCACAATTTGCCCACTTTCCTTCCACCATTGATTTGACAGGCAGCCAATGCTCACTGAGTTTTGTTTAGGTAACACAGATCATTACACAGCCATAATTACAAACCAAGTCTCTTTTCACAGTACAGCGGTAGACAGTACAGGCTGTTTCCTTTCAGCAGGGCTGCTGGGTTACCTCTGCTCCCCTGCCAAAACTTCTCTCCCCTTTTCACCTCATGAAGAAACTAAAGAGCTTCTTCTATGAAGCTGTGGTTGTTTTTTTCCCCATAAATTCCCATTTTACCCTTATTTTCTCTACTCCCTTATCTCAACTCTGACATTTATGAAGAGTGACAGAGTATTTGCGGATGTGAGGACAGAGAGTCCGTAGAAGCACAGCATCTTTATATGGATGTTATTTTTCACCACACCAGTGGCCCACAACCACCAGCACTCACTCAGTTTCACACAGCACCCTCTGTACCCGGCAAGTGGGAACTCACAGGTAGACGCTGCTAACTGGACCAGATAAAGCGGTTGGGACATAATTGGCACAACACCACGCGTTCCTGCCAATGCAATGTTCTCAGAGTGTTGTTTGCGATGGTAATGTAGTGTACCGAACCATTTTTTCTCCCGGCTGGTGCAGAAAGCGAATGATGCCAAAAAGTAGATTGGAAATGTGGTTGCAAACAGATGTAGCTCAACATTCAAACACTGAAACTAAATAAAACACACACTGTTAGCATAGAAATTGGTATGGCTTTGCAGTGGAATTTAGAAAGCGTTAAGCTACTTTGTTGGTAGACAACTAAGTTCTTGCAGATGTACTTATATCAAATAAAAAGTTTTACAATAAAGTTTGTTGGCAACAAAAAGATTTAAATCACATAATATATAGTCATAAAGAATTTAGCAGGTGTTGAGCGTATGATGGAAGTCAGGCTGAAAGATCCATCACTTCTGGCAATAAGTACATACTTTTTCAATTCTCAGTTGTTTTTACAAACCCCTTTTTTTCCATTTTTTTTATGCTTGGAACATTACACATTGAAACAGAACCAAATCACATTCTTCTAACAAAAAATAAATGACTTATTCTACTGTATTTTTGAACGTCCTCAGTGGTTCCTCCTAAAATCATGCCACAAATGTGCTTTTGCCCCCCCTGCCAGCTGTAGTCACAGAATTTGACCTGTAAAAGTGCTGACAGGCTTGCTTGATAAAATATGTACATAATGTAACCAGATGCACAAGGCCACCACAACCACACAGCCCAAACTCTATCATCAATTGGAACTTATGCATGTACATTAAATATAAATGTGTTATTACTCTAGATGAATTATTGATTTATATAGTAATATAATTATGCACTACATAGGTGGACGTTGGGCAGAAATTGATATGTTATGAGAAGGATATTAATATTTCAGAGAATCAAAATCACTTAGGTCAGTCCAAAGTTATGCTGATCAGCATACATTAACATTTACACCAAAGGGTTTCAGGTATTATGGGAAAATCAAAACAATTATGGATATTAAATATGAATTTAATGTCTGTGAGGCTTTTGCATACTACTCGGCATGCATAAATTCCAGTTAATAACAGAAACCTAATACAGCGGTATTTCTCAGTCCTGCTCCTACAGTCCCCCAGCACTGCACGTTTTGGATGTCTCCCTTATCTAACACCCCTGATTCAACACATCGGCTCATTAGTAGAGGCTCCAAGACCTCACTAGGGTGTGTCACATTAATGACTGTCCTGAGGGCCCCTAGGAACTGAATTGAAAAACGCTGCTGCAATACAGAATCTCTATTGTGAGGAGACCACATTTTCTTTTTGCTCAAAGGATGCTCCTTTAAAGCTCAGAAGGCTTTGTTTATGTAATCACTTTTTCTCAGACATGCCCTAAAACTCCCTAGTTCAAGGCTGTGCCATGCAAACCTGATTGGAGTTTAGCTCCAAAGTGCCCCAAGACAGCTTGACTAGTTGGTTTATTTTAGTTTAGAGTTAAAATCTGCAGGACGGTGGCTCTACAGTAGCAAGACTGGACGCCACCAAGCAAACATACTCTGTACCAAGTGAGCTAGGTGAGTTTACTACATCAGAAAAGCCAAACTGTACGGAGCTGATTATGAGGTTCAGATGTGTATTAGTTTACAAATCATGCACTATGGTAAAAGTGTTTTGAGATGTAACATAATATTGTGCAAGGAACCACATGAAAACAAGTCTTTAACAAATTTGTGTGTCCATTTAATTTTAACATTAGTGGTACACAGATTTTACCACTATAGACAGAAAGATAAATATATACTGTATGCATAAAAGGAAGAGATCGGGAGGAGGAGGGATGCCAAAAGAACTACAGGTCACTGCACACCGAGTCCGAAATTTTTGTCCAAAATTTTAGCATGTTAAAAAATGCCTACGAAACTTTCATCTGTAATAAAAAAATTTGGATCAAGTTCGATTTTCTGCGTTTTTCGCATCCGAAGCATGCATTTTGAGAGGTGTTTTGACAGATCAGAGCCTCCGTGCAAGCGAACGCCAAAAATCCAGAATTGCGTCTGACACGTTCATCCACTTCGTCTCACAGCACAAAGCACTAAAGTCCTTGAACACTGAGTTCACAGAAATTTATAATATGTGGCTCCAGCAACGTTAGCAAAGCATCAAAGTTTACTGGCATCCTAAAGTAAACTTTGAATCGCCCGGGATAATCCCTCGTTAAGGAGTTGCGCACAAAAAGAATTCTCTCCTTCCTCTCTATATCTTATAATTGGATGGACCCAATATGTCCTTTCTTTTTCCTGAGCCTTGTTTATAAAACATCTGTCACCAAAATGACAGCAACAATCAAACACACTTGTGAAACTCCATGAACACAATAAGTACATTGTACATATTTTCTGATGTATAGTTGTATATATATATATATATATATATATATACATCATAATAGTTAAGGCCATCACAACAAAGTTTGTTGGCTACAAAAAGAGACGTGAAATACGTACCAATAAGTACAACGCACTGCAGTTTTCAACAGAAATGTCCACTGAGTGGCGTTAAAAGAGTGTTTGGCTTTGAGTCACTGCAGTTCTGACTTAAAATGTCCATTGAGTGGCGCTATAATTCTAATGCTCTGTGACGTTTTAAAATAACATACTATCTGCACTACACCTAAACCTACACGGCAGTATGAACAAAAGCGAATATGACGTAAAAACGTAATCATGGTGTTTTAGCTTGTTTCTCAATCTGTCATCTTTCAGCTCTTTCATCATAAGTCATGTTTTTCACAGGATTCGTACCCAAGGACTCCACATCCAATTTCGTGCCGGCTGAGCCCATCAAGCTTGCTACATCTGGTGTTGTGTCCATTTTCAATCACCTGCCAAATTATTAGCCCCTCTCCTTGAAATCGCTACATGATTGCCTAATCCTATCCCTTCCCCCACACCTAAACCTAAACCTATGGGGTTGTAATCTGGTGGAGGCCAACACCGGAAAGCGAAACATGGAGCTGTAATCATAACTGTGTACAAAAACGATTACAAGTGCTTGCTGTTTTACCACCTATAGTGTTCATTTATATTGGAAACTTCAGTGATACGTACTTATTCCCAGTGAAAAAAACAGCATATGCTGGTAGGTATGTTTTGATGCTGGGATGCTGGTTAGGTAGGTTTTGATGCTGGTTTAAGCTGGTCCTTAGCTGGTTTATGCTGGTCATTCGCTGGTCATGTTGCTGGTCAGGAACCAGCATAAACCAGCAAAAGACCATCTTAAACCAGCACCAAAACCGACCTAACCAACATCCCAGCATCAAAACCTAACTACCAGCATATGCTGTTTTTTTTCACTAGGGTTGGTACGTATTTCACATTTTGAGAAAATGTTCCCACAGGTACGTTTTCGTCATGGGATCAGGAAGCAAAATACAATATGCTGCAGCAGAAATAGAAAAATCCTTATTGAGAAGAAAACTTTTCCTAACTCATTTTATTCCTGATGTGTATCTCCTAAGAAGGAACACTAGAAAATTTGAAATATTTGAACTGTCAACATACAGTAAAAGAACAGAGCTATAAAATATGTGTAGATAGTAGAGTTCAGATAATTTGACCTTGGAAGGATTTGATTCCTTTGAAATGTTCGAGTACCTGTTGAAAATTCTTTGGCATCTGACTGCAGGCTTTTTGGCTAATCTAAGCACAGTTTTTGACATTGTTAAGCTTTTTTCTGAAACTCATGTGAGATAGCAAAGGCCTTTTTCTCAGGAGAAGAATTTGATCAGGAGACTTAAGCAAATGTTTTCCATTTAATCGCATTGCTGTCGAGGAGAAAAACTTGAGATATTAAGAGATCTCATTTGTGATTTTTCTTCCCTATGGGTAAAAGCTTTTCTCTGCACACTAACACACAAGCCTACACGCAAGCCTGCTATAAACTTCCTCTTCAGTGTCTTGACATCCTATTTTGGAAAAGAATGTTAGCAATTTAGGCAGGAGCTAAATGATGTGTAATGCTGCGGTTGCGTGTGAGCGCGTATGTGCATTTGCTCCTTCGCCTGAACCCTTTCGCTCGGCCAGTGACAGATGTGCGTTTCTGCTGACAGTGCTGATCTACAGCAAGCCAGCCTGGCTTCTCACCAAGCTATTACTTAATTCATTGACATTTGCCATAATTGCCTGGAGGCAGTTTCCAGAGGAAGTATAGGGTTCTAACAGGATTAGATTAGAAAAATACAATTACCATTTCAGATTTAAGGAGAGTAATCTGACCCAGACTTTGACATGAAGGAGAGGCGGGGAAGGGGAGGACGAAGAGCGTGCAACTACAGGAAATGTTAATGCATACTTTAAGGTGGGAAAATGAGGGATGGAAAGGGAAAAGACAAGTGTGGCTGCGTGTTATGGATGGCCACTCATTTTTTTACTCTCCTGTTACTTGCCGACTGCCGGTTGATCACGGTGGCTTGCCTGCCGAGCCGGCAGAAATGGACTGTCAGGGCGGCTTGGATATGTCGATTCAGAGATAATGACATATTGAAGCCTCTGAACCTCAGTCGTATCATCCCTCATGTAATTGGTTCCTCCACCAGTTTATTGTCCCCGGCTGTAATGCTCATCATTTAGAAAAGTGTGTATGTGTGCATGTGAGCCCGAAGAGGCTTGTAAGAAAGAGCGTTAAAGAATTTAAGCAAGAATCCCCCATCGATTCAAGTCTCACCCTTACTGGTTAGAGACGCTGCTATGTAAAAAGCTCTTATTTGGGCTTTTCACATGGGGGAACAGGTCATCACAACTTCAAAGAGGAAGTCTTTATTCATTCCCGGCTGTACTGCAGGACTCTGGTGAATGAACTGATTAGAACTGCAATCTAACTAACTCTCTCAACTCATCTTCATTTGCATACGATTCAGATGAAGGGTGTGGTATTACCTGAAAATGCATTTTTGAGTTGTGTATTATAAATCATGTCTTAAAGTGAGCTATAGAGCCACCAGAGGCTTCGTTCTCATTCACAGCATCCTGTTTCTGTCTCTTAAGGTCTTAAGACACAGCCGAGCCGTCCCGTACAGATTTGCATTTACTGGGGCTGCTTGATTAAATGTCATACAGCATATCTCCAAGCCTTGACTGCATCTTCTTTTCAAAGAGAAACTGTCTGAAGTTTCCTCTGCTCCGGATGACCTTGCCGTCGAAGTGAGTCGCCACTGAAGGGCAAGGCTCACGCTTCCATGATTTAGTCAAAGCCCTATCACAGATAATTCATCAACCTTGAGATTAATTTTTCATACACAAATGATGGTCATGAATCAAGCCAGTCTATGGACACACCTTTCTGACCTTAACTGACTCAAGCATGTGTTTTGAAGGGGTTAGTACTTCTCCACTTTTACCTTGATTTTTCACATTAAACGGTACTTTTTGCTTTCCCAATAAATGTAAAATTACAATCTAATGAATTTTGTCTGCAGTCATAGACCAAAACAACTCTAAAGAAGTCTCTACAGTCTCAGAAATCATGAATCACCAGGGATAATCTAGAATAATTATATAGAACAATAATGTACAGTTGAGGTCAAAAGTTTACATACACCTTGCAGAATCTGCTAAATGTTAATTTATTTACCGAAATATCAGGGATTATACAAAATACATGACAGTTGAATTTATAAAAAGGCCCCCGTTCAAAAGTTTACATACGCTTGATTCTTAATACTGTGTTGTTACCTAAATGATCCACAGCAGATTTTTTTTTTTTTTTTTTTTTTTTTTTTGTTTAGTGATAGTTGTTCACGAGTCCCTTGTTTGTCCTGAACAGTTTAACTGCCCACTGTTCTTCAGAAAAAAGTCCTTCATGTCCCACAATTTTTTTTTTTTTTTCAGCATTTTTGTGTATTTGAACCCTATCCAACAATGACTGATGATTTTGAGATCCATTTTTTTTTTACACTGACGGCAACTGAGATACTCATACACAGCTATTACAGGTTCAAACAGTTACTGATCCTCCAGAAGGAAAAACGATGCATTAAAAGCCAGGTGTGTAAACTTTTGAACAGAATGAAGATGTTTATATATATATATATATATATTTTTTTTTTTTTTTACCTAAATATCTTTTTTTTATGTAGTACTACTGCCCTTCAGAAGCTAAAGAAGATACTTTTTTCCAGGAAGCAAAATAAGTTAAATTTACCTTGAACTTCATACACAAAAATGAATTTGTAGGACCTAAAGGATTTTTCTTAAGAACATCGGGTACAAACAAGGCACTCATGAGCAACTATCACAAAAGAAAAAAAAAAAAAAAAAAACACAGCTGTAGATCATTCAGGTAACAACACAGCAATAAGAATCAAGTTTATGTAAACTTCTGAACGGGGTCATTTTTAGAAATAAATTCAACTATTATTTTATCTTGTGGACTACATGTAAACGTCTTTTTATTTGAAATATCTACTAAAAAACAAACAAACAACAAACAAAAAAAAAACATGCATTTTGTATGATCCCTCTTATTTTGGCAAAATAATTAACATTTTACAGATTCTGCAAGGTGTATGTAAACTTTTGACCTCAACTGTATGTAATATTACACAAGCGAGGTGCTTTTGTTCTAAATATGATATGCTGATCTTTAACCAAGAGTAATATGATTGCATGACACTGTATTTATACAGTACTTCAAATGAAAAAGCCATTAATACTGTGTAACTTGCATTTCAGATACAACTGCAAGTTACTGTGTCTGTTTTTGCTCCACTAATGGTTTGCTTAGCTTGATAGTTGCTGTTTAATTGGCTCTACTAACTGACAAAGAGACAAGCCTGGGTTTGGTCAAAAATAGTAGGTAATGATAGCTAATTAGCCCTCACCTGTTATCTGGCGATGAATGCCTATGCTTAACTTAGTTTAACGTAATAAGTAAATGAGTAAGTATAGTAAATAAGTAAATTCATTATACAACTGACTGATGATGTATACTATGTTCAGGCAAGCAGATATGCCCAGAATATCATCGCATGTTAAGCCTTTCCCCTTTAGAAAATCATTATATAAATGCTCAGTGTGGTTTACTTTATTGATAAGACATACTAATGTACAGGTAAGAAGATGAACCCAGAATATGAATGCAATGTTTATGTTAAACATTTTTTTTTTTTTTTCATAGAAAACCATTATAAAGAAAACTCTTAACATCCTGTGCTCATCTGCTTGCTTGTTTATAGTATGCATCATCATTAAGGTGTACACTGAATGGGATCTTTTAATATCATTGTATTAACAGACTGAGCCATGTTAACCATTTTCTGTTAAAGAAAAAGCTTAACGTAAAAATATTGTCTTTTCATTTGGATTGGAATACCATTGTTTTAGCCGTAGATAGTGTTTTTGACAAGAGAAAATTGGTTGTCACTGGTTGTTGTTTTCGAACATTAAGCCACATTAAGCATTTTTCACGTTAAGCCTTTTAAAATGTCCTGCTGTTTTTAGTGATTAAAATACTGTGGTGGGTGCTGTATATGGATTGCAAGTGTCCAAAACTTGCAGTTTGTTCACATAACTTTGTTTTTCTTCTTTTGAGAGGTGATCTGTCTTGAAACAAATGGAAAATTGACAGGCCTGTGCTGCAGTTCTGTTGAGTGTCCAGTGTTGCCTGCATTATTGGAACAACATTTTGCCTTCCTTGCTTTATCCTGATTCTAAAGCTTGTATTGGACCTTGGAAATAGTGACAGCTAAAACTGATCAAGAGATTGCCTTCTACTTGCTTGACAAACATCTAGCAATCAAACTTTTGTTACATTGTTTATTTTAAAACAATTGTTTTCAATGAGTCAAAACAACACTAGAAGGCAGTTACCTGTTCAAGTTTTTCCAGAATTATACGTCTTTTTGTTTTGGAGAGGGTGAGTTTGGATGTTGCTAAGACATTTGCTTTGATAAAATGATTGCCTCTAACCACAGATACACTGGTACATCAGATCCTTGCTGAAGAGTTAAGCCGAGTGAGTAACTTGCAATTGTAAAATTCAACTGCTAAAGGGCCAAATCTTCTGTAGTTCACCTTTAAATGGCTCTTACAACCACAAAATTGTGGTTGTTTGTTTTATCTGTTAGTTAGGCAGACCTTTTTGAAGCCTTCCTATAGCTCAAACAGTGTACTGTGTAGAGCTACAAGGTCATGGGTTTGATTCCCAAGGAAAACAAGAACTGATAAAATGAGTACTTGGAATGCAATGTAAGTCATGTTGGATAAAAGTAAGATTACGTAAGTGGTGCTTTGCCTGAATTAACTGTAAATTGAATCAGACAATGCCGATAGTGAAAGGTTTGGCTTCGCACTGACAACTTTGGAATTATGTGTAATCAATGTAGAATAAACAGTCATGCTTGTGAATATCTAATCTGTGTTCAAGCCATTTTAGGCTGAGAGTATCTACACAAGACTAGAACATGCTGTAAGATGAGTGTTATAATGAAATGGACACTGTGTTTCTGTCTAGCCCTCCTGTAAAAGAAATGAGCGAAGGTTATGACTGCTGTGTTTAGCTGTAATTTATGTGTTTAAGAGAGGGCATGGACATGTCAATGACTGCTACTGGCGATCATTGGCTTTTACCTGGCCTCCATCTGCTCTGATTTATCTCAGAACTTTCTTCATCAAGGGTGATGAAGCTGGTCCACTTTTGTCCTCAGGTTAAAGAGCTATGCCAATGCCAGCAAAACATCTGCCTGAAAATTCTCTTTACTGTAGGGAGCTAACACATTTACAGTTGCAAGATTGTTGAAATCAGAAATGCGGGATGACAGTGGTGTTATACAATGTTCCAGATGTTAAAAGAAACAGAAAAACCTCATGCTAGGAAAGGCCAAGAGTATAATTTGCTAGAAAAGCAGCTGATTCTCATTTTTTAGTAATACTAAATGGTTATAAAACATTAGAGCACAAACATTAATAGAGTAATAGATACGATTGCTAATGCTTGTGTAATATCGCAAGATTGTGTGTTTAAGTGTGGAGCATTGTAAATAATGTT
The DNA here is from genome assembly GCF_022985175.1 of Labeo rohita. Lineage (NCBI taxonomy): Eukaryota > Metazoa > Chordata > Actinopteri > Cypriniformes > Cyprinidae > Labeo > Labeo rohita. The sequence continues at coordinate 15,840,780 of NC_066875.1, read as the reverse complement.
TCTAATGTATTTGTGTTGTAACCCATCTAACCCAAAGTGTGTTCTCTGCAAAAAAAAAAAAGTCAGAATTTTAAAGTAACATACAATACATGTGGGTTTTTATTTATGAATATTTTTGCAAAACTCCAAAAACGTACCTATACAGTTTACGGTTTCCAGTTGAAATGAACACTAGTGGCAGTCAATATCAACTACTTTTATTTTATTTTCACACAAATCTTGATTACAGAGGCAGATTTCAAATAATAAAGATTTATTTTGTGTTTCTTTGCACTATGTTATTACCTCAAAACCAAGACATTTTGATGTTTGTTTCACATAACCCATTACAAGCATTTTTCATGTAGTTAACTTGCTTAGTAGCTCACTGAGTACAGCACTGCACATGCGATGCTGAGCACTTGAGCACAAGACCCCTTAAATACTAGTCATTATAAAAGAAATTCTCAAAGTCTTGTAAAAGGAAGTTAAAATGACATGGTTACTTCAGGAAACATGTCTTTCTTACATTTTCTTTTGTTAAACTGTTGGTTAGCCTATACAGTAGGTGGTCTGTTATTTTCAAACACAATTAAGCATTAACCAGACATCAACTTCTGAACTGCCGCAATATATATGACAACTAACATAAAGTTTTTATATTCATGCTCACCTATTTTGGTTAAAACTGAATGGACTTTAAGCACCATTTACTGGACATTTCACTTTGAAAGTAGTGTGAAATGTGTAAGAACAAATGTAACATCATTTTGCAGAAATGCCACATCAGGCATGGTTTCCAGTGAGCCTTAGTTTTATATTTTAAAAAGATAAAAGGATTTAGTTACACGCATCAAAGTGTTAGCCTTATTTTTGGCACCATGTTCTTTAGCTAATTTGCTCATTTTAAGATTATGTTGGGTAATATTTAGAAGCTAAACATTATTTATTTAATGCAGGTAATCATTTATTTTAATTATTAATGTAAAGAAAAACTGACGACGGGAAGTGGAGTGGCCGTTACAACTAGTGTGTGCATTATCTTCTAATAATTCAACGGACTGCAGTCAATTATTCCACTTATACTATGGTTACCAAACCTCAAGACATTGTACAGATGTTGTATCCAGGCTTTTGTCCTCAAAACATGTTGTGAGTAGGATTAATTTCTTATGCATCTCATCCAACACCTGCGTTGCTAATTCCAAAATGACAAGGGGGAAAAGAGAGAGAGAGAGAGAGAGAGAGAGAGATTATGCGTGTGAGCTCTGAGTCTGTGCATCTCTCAATAGTGGTTGGCAGCAGTGTCTCTACTAATAGTGAAAGTTAATATTCTTCAAGAACAGCACTGTTGTTACCTCGGTTGTGAGAAATGTCATCATTTGCTTATTTTCTGTAGCTGCTTTTTGAATAACTAAAGGAAATGTAAGCATTTTAATTAGTAACTTAATGTTTATATTCAGTTGTTGTCATATTGAATACAATTCAGTCATATTAAAGGCATTAGGCTGCTTGTAGTCTTATGCTAGAGCTGGTGTCGGGCAATAAAACTAAGTATGAAAATAATTAAATAAATTAGCACGATAATATAATGTATCGGTAATCTCGCAGACTGACTATAGGACCCAGCACTACTGTAGCATATTATTTACTCACCCTCCATACATCCTAGGTGCATATGACTTCCTTCTTTCAGACGAATGCAATCTGAGTTATATTAAAAATGATTTTGGCACTCCCAAGCTTTAGAATGGCATAGACGGGTGTTTCTCTTCATCAGTCCAAAACAAGTCCAATAAAGTGCATCCCTCCATAAGAATCACTTAAATCTAGCTTGCACTAACAGATGTACATGGAACTTGTACATGGAAAGTCAAACAAAATCAAGACTTTGTAAAAGAGCATAATAAACTAAAATAGTATAGCACTAACAACATTAGCGCACATGTTTCCATGTGTTCAATCTGTATGTGTGTGCCTCTGTAAGGGAGAGAGAGTGGGAGAAATAAAGAAATGTGCTTCCCGTACATAATAAAACGTAATTTTGTAGCAAAAAGATAGAAATAATCTAGAAAATATTTGTTTGGTCAGTGCCATTGTGGGTTTTGCTTATTTTGCTGTTTTAGGCTGGAAGGACCTTTGAAATAGCTGAAATCATTTGGCGAAGTGATATGGACATGTAATGCGGTAAAGACCTCCCTGAGTATGTTCACTATGCGTTTCCCTGAAAATAACTGCACACCTTAAAGCTTTCATCAGCCAGTCAGGTTCAAGCATTCAACAGCCCCTTAAGTAAGGGATAATGTACATCCAGCTGGTTGTTATCGCAGAATAAAGCCAGACAGACTTAACAGCAGTCCAACCTAAAGCGCAGAACTGTTGTTTAAGACTGAAGGGCTTTATTTTGTGATAATAACCGGCTGGATGTACATTATCCTGCTTATTACATGGCCACAAAACTAATAATTAGACACAAAATATTGATTTGAGTTGAAATATTTGAATGCAAAGCTTCTGTGAAGAAAACAGTAGCTAGCAAGTGGCAAGTTCAAACTAGATGGACATTAAAAGATGTGGCTCAGTCCTACTTATTACACTGCATTTTACCACATGAATAATTATGCCAATAAAACATATTGGTTTAAGATGATACTGTTTTAAAATCTTACCAGTTTGTTAATCTTACAATCCAGCTCTGGCAGCAGCTCTGTGATACCAGGATGGCATATTTAGTATTATTAGTTAATATTATTATACATGACACACCAGTCAGAATCTAAGGATGATAGGAACAAGAACACAGGTGATTATGTGTTTTGGAAAAGGAATCTTGATAGTGGGAGACAAACGAGAAGAGGAGGATAAAAGAAAAATGAAGGGAATGAGGTCAAAGGTCAGTTGTTCCTGATGAAATATAAAGCACTATTGACCATGTTCTTGTGCATGGAATGACACAAGAACACATCATAAGGAAAGCTGGCCTGCAGGCTCATCTACAGGGTTTTTACACTACTTACACATTACAATTACAGTACATAGTAGCAGTACCTCAGATTAGAGAACTTTCACTATTCTTTGTACTGTAAATACTGTAGCACACACCTTCAAACTTGTAAATGTTGAACTGATTTGTAGTCCTTACCTGTACTGTATTTGTGCAGAACTGAGAGTCGACTGTCTAGGGGAGGCAGAGAAAGTCTTTTGTCAGAAAACTTAGAAACTGCTATAATATAACAAATAAGAATATTACCAATACTGTAAAGCAACTTGGCAGATGATGTTGTGTGTGTTTGTTTGTTTATTTATTGCTGTACAGTAACTAACAGTACTTTTCATCTACTATAAGATCACTTTACAGTAGTGTAATGAAAGTAAACTTTTAATGTTTTTACTGTATCTACACCCCTCTATTTATGATGTAAGTGAGACTGACTAGCAAAAGGATTCCTGTTTCTCAAAAGGGGGTTTTTGTAACAGTGCTTTGAATTGATCTCACTAGTGTTCTCTAGGCGGTTTGACTTTGACCTGGAAGTTTGAAGTTTGCACAAGTTGGTATGTCGTTTTGAGATGGTGTTTATAATTGTGAGAAAATGGTAAATTGTTTCATCAATTGTGTGTTAGCAATCAAGACAAACTGTAATATTTTATTAGCCAACCAAAGCCCAAAGCTTCAATGAAGAAAAAAATGTTCCCAGCAAGTGAATAGCGCAGACTGTAGTTACCCGGATGAGCCTTGGTTACTAGTTTTTAATGGTTGTTATTGGGGAACAACATACCTCGGAATGTGGTGACTGACCAATTAGAACTGAGTTTTCTACAGAATCATGTAATAAGTAAGGGATTATATTATATTATACATTCAGCTGGTTGTTATCACAGAATAAAGCCCAACAAGCTTCTCAGCAGCCTGACGCAAAGCCACAAAAGCCAAAAAAGTAAATAATTAGACAGAAAACACTGATCTGAGTTGAAATATTTGAACTCAAAGATTCCGTGAAGAAGGCAGCAGCAAGTTCAAACTAGACGGACATTTAAAGGATACGGTGCAGTTATACCACAATATTTCACCATGGTAATAATTATGGTGATAAAAGATATTGAAGTTTGTTACTTATCTTATAATTGATTACAATTTACAAAACAGTTATCACAATATGGCAGCAGCAGCTGCAAGAGAGGGAGAGAGAGAGAGTCTGCGATACCAGGATGACATAATTAAATAACTGTACTCATAATATTTGAATTTAGTTTTAATATTTTATTAGCCAACCGAAGCTTCCACTAAGACAAAATGTTCCCAGCAAGCAAACAGCGCTGACTCCAGGCAGTTACCCGGCTGAGCCTGCATTATTAGTTTTTACCGGTTGTTGTATTGGTTGACCAATCAGAATTGAGTATTCCACAGCGTCATGGAATAATATTATTTATTTTTTACTTAATTTTTAATTATTAGTAACTATAAAAAGGTATTTTAGGTAAGATTTTAGTGGCAAGCCAACAAATAAGAATGAAATATCTGCCAAAGAAATATCGACCTTTTCCTGATTACGAACTCTCATCTGGTGAAATTACTCCCATTGCATTTGAAACTTAGAGAAAGCTATTTGTTTATCATTCGTCATTAAAAACATCAAACGTTCCATTAACAAACATAGTTCTGACGGTGTTGAGAAAAGCTTTTTACGTTATTACCTGATGGATTTCAGAGAGGGAAAAAACACCATCTCTTTGTTTTGTCCCTGTTGCCCTGTTTAGAACAATCTATCTCCAGGGTAACCACCACATCCTGTCTGTCTGATTTTCAATTACTCACGAGGTCCTGTCCTCCACTTCACTGTCTCAGCGAAACCTTATCCTGCTTACAGGCCCGATACCATCTGTGCTCTTCCCTTTTGTTTCTTTTTCTCTCTGCCTGTCTCCTCCTATTCTTTGTCTCATTCTTTTCCTTCTTCAGTCATTACCTCTATCTTTTGCTCTTTCTCCAAAAGTCTTCTCTGTCTTTCTCAGTGTCCCCCGCTCCCTTTGTTTGACCATTCTTGTTTGCAGCTTGTGGCCTCACCTAAAAGATGCACTACTGACTTGATGCTGTGTTCTGTCCAAACTCTATAATGCCAATTTAATTGTATTTTTTGTAAACAGATATAAATGATAAATAAATAATACATTATTTTATTATTTATTAGAAATGCAATGCACACATTGATATCTGTCAAACATTTTTCAGAGAAGATTGGATTCATAGCTGCTGCACTGGAATGCTCCATATTCATCACTCCCATAATTGCTTGCTGCATCAATTTTTCACCTCTCTCACACTCTACAAAGCCCTTCACTGCATCAAATTTCAAGTCTCCCAAATCTAGACAGATCCAGCCCCCCAACTCCCTGTTCTTCAGTGTGCGATTTCAATGCCACCTCATTGCATTATCAGTCAAACATTGAAGTGCCTTGTACATTAATCATATGTAAGTATGTGTGAATGTGTAAGTGGCGGGATGCGTTCCCTATCTTCTACTCACAGTTCCGCTGCAGGGCTTTTGTGCGACACACAGTAAAAGGTGTTGTGTTGGCTGAGCAGCGACACTGCTGCAAGTGAGAGAGAGTCACAGCCAGCCACTCCCTTCAGATAAGCTGGCGTGAACGCCAGAGAGAAGGATTTCCATTAAAATAATCAACGGGAGAGCAAAATATCTCTCTCTGTACTGCTGTCGGACATATGTGTATCTGCAAAACATTCTGATCTAGACAAACTCAGACACACATTGTCAAGGAGAAACATGTATGAGGTGGGATGGACAATTCTTCATGGAATGAATGCAATCAATTATTGCGCATTTTAGTTACAGGAACATTTTACATAATGGAAGACATGGAGTGGTGGTCATTTGAACAAAAGAGCAGTATGCTTGCTCTTAAAATGTGCAGTCATTCTGTGAAAGGCAGGGTAAATTAATAGAATTTAATATACGCTGGAACATAATAATGCCTAAGCTAGCGAAGCGGAGAATAACAGGGTTTTCAGTTGTACAGTGTATTTTTACACTGTACAACTTCAATTGTAGAGTGGAAAAGGAGCTTAAAATTGAATGTTATTGTTCATGTTTCAGTTATCAGTTGTTTACTGGGCAAAATCATGGAAATTGTTTCAAGGCTATCCTTTACTGACAAACATAAAATATAAGATTAAAAAAAGGAATAAATAAATAAAATGTATAACCATATACACAGACCAAAATTATAAACGCAACACTTTTGTTTTTGCCCCCATTTTTCATGAGCTGAACTCAAAGATCTAAGACTTTTTATATGTACACAAAACGCCTATTTCTCTCAAATATTGTTCACAAATCTGTCTAAATCTCTGTTAGTGAGCACTTCTTTGCCGAGATAATCCATCCACCACACAGGTGTGGCATATCAAGATGCTGATTAGACAGCATGATTATTGCACAGGTGTGCCTTAGGCTGGCCACAGTAAAAGGCCACTCTAAAATGTGCAGTTTTATCACACAACACAATGTCAAAGATGTCAGAAGTTTTGAGGGAGCGTGCAATTGGCATGCTGACTGCAGGAACATCCAACAGAGCTGTTGCCCATGAATTGAATGTTCATTTCTCTACCATAAGCCATCTACAAAGGCATTTCAAAGAATTTGGCAGTACATCCAACCGGCCTCACAACCGCAGACCACACCAGCCCAGGACCTCCACATCCAGCATCTTCACCTCCAAGATCGTCTGAGACCAACCACCCGGACAGCTGCTGCAACAATCGGTTTACATAACCAAAGAATTTTTGCACAAACCGTCTCAGGGAAGCTCATCTGCATGCTCGTCATCCTGCAGTTCATCGTCGTAAATGACTTGAGTGGGCAAATGCTCACATTCGATGGTGTCTGGCACTTTGGAGAGGTGTTCTCTTCATGGATGAATCCCGGTTTTCACTGTACAGGGCAGATGGCAGACAGCATGTATGGCGTCATGTGGGTGAGCGGTTTGCTGATGTCAGCATTGTGGATTGAGTGGCCCATGGTGGCGGTGGGGTTATGGTATGGGCAGGCATATGTTATGGACAACGAACACAGGTGCATTTTCTTGATGGCATTTTGAATGCACAGAGATACCGTGACAAGATCCTGAAACCCATTGTTGTGCCATTCATCCACGACCATCACCTCATGTTGCAGCATGATAATGCACGGCCCCATGTTGCAAGGATCTGTACACAATTCCTGGAAGCTGAAAACATCCTAGTTCTTGCATGGCCAGCATACTCACCGGACATGTCACCCACTGAGCATATTTGGGATGCTCTGGACCGGCGTACATGACAGCGTGTTCCAGTTCCTGCCAATATCCAGCAACTTCACACAGCCATTGAAGAGGAGTGGACCAACATTCCACAGGCCACAATCAACAACCTGATCAACTCTATGCGAAGAAGATGTGTTGCACTGCGTGAGGAAAATGGTGGTCACACCAGATACTGACTGGTTTTTGGACCCCCAATACAGTAAAACTGCACATTTTAGAGTGGCCTTTTATTGTGGCCAGCCTAAGGCACACCTGTGCAATAATCATGCTGTCTAATCAGCATCTTGATATGCCACACCTGTGAGGTGGATGGATTATCTCGGCAAAGGAGAAGTGCTCACTAACACAGATTTAGACAGATTTGTGAACAATATTTGAGAGAAACAGGCCTTTTGTGTACACAGAAAAAGTCTTAGATCTTTCAGTTCAGCTCATGAAAAATGGGGTCAAAAACAAAAGTGTTGAATTTATAATTTTGGTCAGTGTAGTTAAAACTTTTACTTAAGCACAAATGAATTCAAAATCCAATTTTATGGATTCAATTTGAACAGGAAACACAGTTGATTCATAACCTACAGTATGTACATGGTCTGTTATGTAAGCCAAATAAATTAAATAAATAAATGAATAAATAAATAAATAAATAAAGAGAAATAATAAAGTAAAATGCTAGCTTTAATTTAATTTTATCTATTATATATATGGTAAAACTTTAGAATAGGGAACGCATATTTACTATTAAATAAGAGTTTTCCTTGAACAAACTCCTTATTTGTTGCTTATTAAAACCCTTTCACACGTGAGTTTAAAATATTCTAGCTGAGCCCCCAGAGTGAGTTTTTTTTAGGCGACCGTTATTTAGAACGTATCGCCTTATTGTTTCCATGGCGACGCGTCGTGTTTGTCACGTGACACAACGCAGCCACAAAGGCGCTGTATGACACATGTATCACTTTTATATGGTTTTTCCCTTTTTATTATTAATATTCACAAACATGCTCACTGTATTATGAAATATCTGATATTCCGATTCTGAAATATGTGCAAATTAATGTATTTGGAGTTTTAAACACTTTTATAATGAGCGTGTTAGTTGATCTATGCCGAGTGATGGGCGCCGCCATGTTAGTTCGCGCTGAATCCGAGTTGTGGGATTTACAAAACGCAAATTCATCCTCTCCTCCCGAAAAACATTAAAGTAAGTCTCAGGTGAGCTTGGAGAAGAGCAGAGTAAGCATTAAAGTTACCTACACAATGTGTACATGATATCAATAAAATATTTGTAAGGATCATTATTGCCATAGACATTGGCGTGTATTTTGCTAAATATAAATACGTCCTTTTACTAGGACTTATGTGTATGTAAATGTATGGAACTTAAAATAAGCATTATATGGTTGAAAACACGGAATAGTTGCGATAATATGACAAGCGCTCAGCGCGTCCGATCTGGCTCAGCGCCAGCCAAAGCGCCAAAGCAGATTTGAATTCAGCAGTTGATCACGTGACGCGCTGAACGTTCGAATCACACCGGTGTGATCTTACGCTCCAGGGACCAGCCAAGCATGATCACACCGGTGTGATCGTACGCGTGAAAGGGTTAATAGTTATTAAATTAGTTAAGATTAGGTGTGGGGTAGGATTAAGGGACCTAAATTATTACCATGCAGAATAAGTCATTATTATGTGCTTTATAAGTACTAATAAACAGCTAATATGCTAGTAATAGGCATGCTAATAAGCAACAGTTAATAGTGAGAACTGGTCTTTCAGATAAAGTGTTACCATATATTTTTATATATATATATATATATATATATATATATATATATATATATATATAGAAAAACATTCAGGAATTAAAAAAAAAAGGTATTAGCCATTAAATTGATCAAACATGACAGTAAAAATCCATTATAATTGTTACAAATTATTTATATTTTAAATAAATTCTTCTTATTCTTCCTTCCCTTTCTATTTATCAAGAAATCCTTTAAAATGTGTCACTGAAGACGTGAGTAGTCTTTCTAAAAATTTAGTTTGGTCAACACAGGAATAAATCACAATTTAATATATATTTAGATGGAAAACAGTAAGTGCAAATAGAAATAGATGCTATATTTACACTAAGTCAAAATACCAATGAATTCTATTTACACTAAGTGAAAATAGTAGTATTTTCTTTGCAATAATAGTAGTTACATGCTCTTTATACTACTTAGAGCAAATAGGAGCAGGTATCTGTACCTCAGTATTGTAGAATGTTATAAAACAGCATACAATAATAATGCACTGAGTGTAAATTACAATTGTTTTTAAAATTATTAAATGGATACCGCTTTGGATAAATTAATAAAGACCTACACCTAACCCTAACCTTAAACAATAACCACCAGTGAGGTGTGTTATTTTTAAATGCCTTTCCAATGTGATATGTGACCCTGGACCACAAAACCAGTCATAAGTGTCAATTTTTTGAATGACCCTGTATGTAGTTTGCTGTCTGTCTAACTATTTCAGAGCTAGAAGATGTACTTTGAATGTAATATAAGGCCCAGAACAAGATGATGTTGTGAAACTGCAAACCAACTTTCCTCAAAACTTTCACACTTACAAACAGAAAACTTGATGATGACAAAAGTTCAGAGAGTTCATGAATGAAAAGTTTGACACTTTCCTTTTTAAAAAAAAAAAAAAAAAAAAAAAAAAATACGCAAAAAAACTAATGCTTATCATACAAAAGTTGGCACTCATTTCCCCTCAAGTCACAGAAACAGAGGAAGGGCTGACAAACGTCACTAAGAAAGCAAACAACACTCATAACACGTCTGCACAATCTCTTTTGAAGGTTCACATTCCTGGAGATTCATCCACTGCCGCCCCCCTCCCCTCACGGCCTGCCACTTCAAAGGCAGGAAGCTCGAGAATCTGGTGTTCGGTTGCACAACACAGAGATGCAGCAAATAGACAGCTACTCTGTCATTACTGTCTCTCACATATTCAATATATTCATTACCAGTGTTGGGCAAAGTTACTTCCAAAATGTAATACATTATATATTACTAGTTACTGTCTTTTCAAAGTAATTAGTTACATTACAATATTACTGTCTCTGAATTGTAATGTGTTACACTACTTTTGAGTTACTTTCACCTAAATATCCACAGAAGTATGACTAGGCATTATAAAATACCAAAATGTAGTTTACTGCTGCTCATTATACATTCAGTGGAGGGAAATAAGGTAGGTCTATATAGCATAAAATTAAAATCATATTTAGATACCAATATGTCTACATTAATGCTACATTATAGTTTAGGTTAAAGAGATAAGCACAATTAAGTTCAGAAATAACACCGGTAAATAAAGTTATGAAATGTTACAATGTACAAACAATAAACACAATACCTAGCCTATAGTCTAGTTTGAACGGTTTTCAGAACAAAACAAGAATGAAATATACAAGTTGCTAAACAAGCCAAAATGAATTAGGCTAATTAAAAGCGAAACTGAAAGCAAACACGTTTTTCTCACGCAGCTTACCTCTCTCAATCGGCATGAATCCAATTAAATGTGTCCATATTCGCAATGTATTTCAATGCTAAACTATTATTTATTAGTAAACCAGGCTTTAAAGCATGTAAAAACTTCCTCACATGAGCAGATACAGGTGCATCTCATAAATTAGAATGTCGTGGAAAAGTTCATTTATTTCAGCAGTTCAACCCAAATTGTGAAACTCGTGTATTAAATAAATTCAGTGCACACAGACTGAAGTAGTTTAAGTCTTTGGTTCTTTTAATTGTGATGATTTTGGCTCACATTTAACAAAAATCCACAAAATCTCAACAAATTAGAATACTTCATAAGACCAATAATAATAATAATAATAAACATTGTTAATGAATTGTTGGCCTTCTGGAAAGTATGTTCTTTTACTGTATATGTACTCAATACTTGGTAGGGGCTCCTTTTGCTTTAATTACTGCATACGAATTTACTGCCAATTCGGTGTGGCATGGAGGTGATCAGTCTGTGGCACTGCTGAGGTGATATGGAAGCCCAGGTTTCTTTGACAGTGGCGTTCAGTTCGTCTGCATTTTTGGGTCTCTTGTTTCTCATTTTCTTCTTGACAATACCCCATAGATTCTCTATGGGGTTCAGGTCTGGTGAGTTTGCTGGCCAGTCAAGCACACCAACACCATGGTCATTTAACTAACTTTTGGTGCTTTTGGCAGTGTGGCAGGTGGCAAATCCTGCTGGAAAATGAAATCAGCATCTTTAAAAAGCTGGTCAGCAGAAGGAAGCATGAAGTGCTTTAAAATTTCTTGGTAAACGGGTGCAGTGACTTTGGTTTTCTAAAAGCACAGTGGACCAACACTAGCAGGTGACATTGCAACCCAAATCATCACAGACTGTGGAAACTTAACACTGGACTTCAAGCAACTTGGGCTATGAGCTTCTCCACCCTTCCTCCAGACTCTAGGACCCTGGTTTCCAAATGAAATACAAAACTTGCTCTCATCTGAAAAGAGGACTTTGGACCACTGGGCAACAGTCCATTTCTTCTCCTTAGCCCAGGTAAGATGCCTCTGATGGTTCAGGAGTGGCTTAACAAGAGGAATACGACAACTGTAGCCGAATTCCTTAACACGTCTGTGTGTGGTGGCTCTTGATGCCTTGACCCCAGCCTCAGTCCATTCCTTGTGAAGTTCACCCAAATTCTTGAATCAATTTTGCTTAACAAGCCTCTCAAGGCTGTGATTCTATCGGTTGGTTGTGAAGTTTTTTCTTCCACACTTTTTCCTTCCACTCAACTTTCTGTAAACATGCTTGGATACAGCACTCTGTGAACAGCCAGCTTCTTTGACAATGAATGTTTGTGGTTTACCCTCCTTGTGAAGGGTGTCATTGATTGTCTTCTAGACAACTGTCAGATCAGCAGTCTTCCTCATGATTGTGTAGCCTAGTGAACCAAACTGAGAGACCATTTTGAAGGCTCAGGAAACCTTTGCAGGTGTTTTGTGTTGATTAGCTGATTGGCATGTCACCATATTCTAATTCATCACAATTAAAAGAACCAAAGACTTAAACTACTTCCGTCTGTGTGCACTGAATTTATTTAATACACAAGTTTCACAATTTGAGTTGAATTACTGAAATAAACTAACTTTTCCACGACATTCTAATTTATTGAGATGCACCTGTATGTGTTTGGCCCGACCTCAGGCTGAATGGCACGGATTGTACGCACTATTTTAATTAATCAGTGTGTATGTTTGGTTGACTGTATTTTATTCTGATAATGAACAGGCTGCAACGTTTGCAGTGCTGTATGTGTGAGTTATTGGTGCTATTTTTCCTTGTTAAGAGTTTGGTATCGCACATAGATTACACCTGATTATGCATTCTTATTCTTTTCTCTGATGACATGAATACAACGGGAGTGTGTTCATCTCACAAAAAATCCATCAGCAGTCATCTTAACCATCGAATTCCAGCAACAGGAAATAGACAAACTATTTTACACACAGATTTTTTTTCTCTGGTGCTGTTAAAATATATTGTTGTAACTTGCGTTAATGAGATTGTAACGAGTAATAATATTACCCAAATTTTATTAGTAATGCGTTATATTACTGCGTTACAGAAAAAGTAATATACTACTATAATATTATTACTTTTGTAATGCGTTACTCACAACACTGTTCATTACAGGAGGAAAAGTTGAGTGAGGGTGATTTTGTTAGTCTCACGTATCAGAACAAATCTTCCAAGAACAATTCCGTCAGCTCCACTGAAGTATCATGACATATATGAGAAGTAAAACACACTCAATCCTCAATAGTTTTGGAGAAGAGGAAAATAAGTGTATGTTTCTTATAACTTTCATAAAGTTCAACTATGGTAAAAAGATTATCTTCCAACATATCCCTAGGGCTTCATTGTAGGCTCACTTTAAATCAGTTACATCTACAAGATTGCATGGACCAGTTTATTTTTTTTTTTTCCCCCTTCATTTTAAACCTTATACTAGCTTAAAAACGAATTGGAAACTTTGAAGATATATCATCTTGTCTGTATAGTCAGAAAAAAGGTTTCCAAATAGCACGGAAGAAAGACTTAGGCCATTTATGCCGGTTTGGACTCCAACACAATTCTGAAAATACATTCCAGCTGCAATATTCTGTATCATCTTTGACCCATCAGCACTCTCAGTGGTTTCCAAGACCCCACTGATATGAGGGGCCGAGGCATGGAGGAAGCCATGCATGAGAAGAGAGATTTTGGTTTACCACAGCTGGTGAAGTGTAAATTAAGGGCAAATCAGCTTAGAGTAATCCGCAGGACTGTTGTGTTGGATCATCCGATGCAACTTGACACTACTGATGCACTTGTTAGTTTGATGCGAGTGGTTCGACTTTCAGCTGTCTAGAGAGAAGAATGAGTCTGCAGTATTTTAAGGCTGAAGTAATTGCAGCATTTTGAATAACTGGGACAAAAGTTCATGGCAGAATCATCGGAGCCTTTGGGATACATTTCACCTTTCTAACAATAGCAGCTCCACATATTGTGTGCTGGTAAGATGGCTCATCTTTTGACCAATCGTTTACTATGCCTCTTCTTTCCATTATTAGGTACACAGAGGGTAGATTGTAGCTGTGCCGCGCTCTGCAGCTGAACATAAATATTTTATAGCCATCAAGTCTGATAAATATTTGCCATATAATGGCAGATACCGTATGTGTTTAATAATCAGCATATATAGAGCACCGGAACTCTGTTCTTTTTCACTCTTATAGGGTCAAACACAAAACTATTCATGAAATGGAGGGGAATCCCATCAGGCCCAATTTCCTGTGCAATTTGAATGAGCTATAAAAGCTCTTCTTTTTGCTTCTCTTTGATCCCTACATTTGAAAATTATTAATATGAGAAGCCTCTTGTATTTGATATTTGAGGAGGTTTAAAGGAGATGGATTTTGAAGGATATTTTCCATAAGTGGCCCTCTCATTTTCTTGTCGACGAAACACAATAAATTAAACATAACAGGCTTGTTGCTCTTTGATTGTTACTGATTGAACCTGCACCTAATATATGTGTGTCCCAAATTAATATGTCTTGTTGAAAGTCAAAACTAATTGAATGATAATTGTCTATGCTAATTGAATATGGAAATTATCTTTTATTTGATTCTTATTTATTATTTGAAGCACCCTGCTGGTAACAGTGACATGTAGTTGCACACAAAACAATATTAATCAGCAAACCTAAACAGATGTGTTCATGTAATCATGAGTCATGGCCACATTGCATGGTGGTTTATTAATAAAGAATGAAAATGCAGTGTCATTAAATGTATAGTTGATCTAATGTTAAAAATGATTTTATAATGAGTTTATAATGAGAAAGGCAGCTTTCTTGCAGTAGTTCATTAAAAATGAAAATTATGTTTTTATTATATATACATCCTCAAGTCAACCCATCACATATTATTTTCTTTTTTTCAGTAGAACACTAAAGGAGGTGACTGACAGGAGTGTTGTTATTTTTAACTGTAATTGAAATAAAGCTGTAATAAAAAACAAATTACTAATATATTACTTACAAAACTTGAAGCAAAATTAAGATGTTGCCTTAACTGCCAACTAACAGAAATGAAATGAAATTAAATGAAATATGGGAAAAATAATCTAAAGCCTGGTCTAAAGCCATACAAGTATAGTGTGACTCAAATCAAATACGGCACCTATAGCCAAGATGTAAATAATCCATATATCACACACACAGTTAGGGATGTCAAATTGATTAATTGTGATTAATTGTATCCAAAATAAAAGTCTGTGTTTACATAATGTGCATACTGTGTATATATAAATATTTATATTTATAAATAATATAAATCATACATATATATATATATATATATATATATATATACACACACACACACACACACACACACACACACACACATGTGAATATTTCTAAAAAATACAGTGCCTTGCAAAAGTATTCATACCCCTTCATTTTTTTCACTTTTTTTTTCCCACACCAATCTACACTCCATACACCATAATGGCAAAGCAAAAAACAGGTTTTTAACATATTTGCAAATGTATAAATACAAAAAAAAGCATGCATTCATACCCTCTGGGACAGTTGAAATTTAGCTCAGGAGCTTTCAAATCACTTGTAGATGTTACTACACTTCAAGTGAAGTTAACCTGTGGAAATTCAATTGAAAGGGTATGATTTGTAAAGGTACACACATCTTAATACCAGCTGGTCTACCAGCTGAAAATGCATATCAGAGCAAAAATCTGCCTGTAGAGCTCAGAAACAACACTGCTTTTAAGCCACAAAACTGGGGAAGAGTTCAGGAAAAATGTTGCTGTATTGAAGGTTCCCAGAAGCTCGTAGTCTCCGTATACCTTAATGGAAGAAGTTTGAAACAACCAGAATTCTTTTTAAAGCTGGCCTCCTGGCCAAACTGAGCAACTGATGCAAAAGGCTTTGGTTAGAGTGGTGACCAAGAAGCTGATGATCACTCTAGTTGAGCTCCAAGATCATACACTGTATGTGGAAACAGGAGAAACCTACAGAAACATCACTGCAAAACTCCACTAATCTTGTCTTCATGGAGGTGTGGCAAGACTCAGTCCTCTCCTCAGTTAAGACACATAAAAAAACCTCTTGAAATTTGCAAAAAAAAAAAAAAAAAAAAAAAAAAAAGAAAGAACTCTCAGACTGTGAGAAACAAGATTCTCTGGTCTGATGAACCTCAATTCCAAGCATCATGTTTGAAGGAAACCAGGCACTGCTCATCACCTGCACAGTACTATCCCAAAAGTAAAGTGTGGTGGTAGCAGCCTCATGCTGTGGGGCTGTTTTTCAGCCGTAGGGACTGAGGGACTCGCCGGAGTAGAAGAAAAGCTCAACACAGCAGAGAGAGAGCCTTAATGAAAACCCAGTCCAAAACATTCAGAACCTCAGACTGGACAGAAGGCTCACCTTCCAACAGGACAACAACCCTAAGCACACAGCAAGAGTGGCTTATAGACAACTATGTGAATGTCTTTGAGAGGCCCAGCCACAGCCTGGGCTTGAACCCATTGAAATGTTTCTGGAGAAACCTGAAAATGTGTGTCTGCCCCCATCCAAGCTGACAGAGCTTGAGAGGTGAAGATGTGAGGAGAAGAATGGCAGACTTTGCAATATGCTGATGTGCAAAACTTGTCGGATCATACCCAAAAAGTCCTAAGCCTATGCAAGTGTTCAACTAAGACAAGGTGTGAAGAACAAAGTTGTGGCAATTCTGTTTTTGCTTTGTCATTATGGTGTGTGGAGTATGGATTGATGTGGAAAAAAAGTAATTTAAAGCAGTTTAACATAAGTCTGCAAGATCTGTTAAAGATCACTTGATCTGGAAAGCATCTGCTGTGTGTGTGTAAACATCTGCCAGATGTCTGTAAGATGTCAGTTTTACATACATTCTAAATCATAAACATCTTAAAGACATATAATCGATGTCTATTTAACATCTGATAGGAAACGTCCTATAGACGTATTGCAGATGAGCAAACAGGGTAACAAAATGTGAAGAAAATGAATGGGTATGAATACTTTCACAAGGTGTATATATATATATATAGATATATATATATATATATATATGTATATATTAGGGTGTTACGAAACATGTATTCGTACCGAACCGTCACGGTATGGGCATCTCAGTTTGGTGCATGAGGCCTTACAATGAATACAGGCAATTCACCCTCAATCCACAAGGGGGCGCCTGCAGTAATGCAACTCTGTTTGATAGCCGCCTGCAGAAGAACAGCGAATGCCAGGAGTTGCGCACTTGAAATTAAGACCACTAGACTGTGACCATGTGCTGATTCTGAACACATCTCCCACTGACAAAGGAGTATACTTTAGGCTTGTGCATTTAACTGTCTGCGAAATTGAGCTCTGTGCTCTTGTATCCTACCTCTCTCATTCGGCACAAATCAAAATATTCCATAATATTTCCATATTTGCAATGTATCCAAATGGAAATTCAGTTCCTTGGTTCTCGTCCGTTCTTAAAGTTATGTTGGTGTGTGTTTCCCTGCTGTTCCTGTCTGTATGTACCCTGTTTGGATTATATTAAAGCCCCTTTTTGTTATATTTCGTCGTCCTACATCTTCCTCCTACACATGACCTGACAGCTTTCTGCAATTTGAGTTTCCTTTCCGTTACAAAAATGAATTTAAACTCAGCAAATATAGGCTACGTTAAGTTACGTGTCACACAGTTTTTTTCCCCTTGTCTATCAGCTAACTAAATTAAATATATTTCAAGTATTTATTCCTTGTATGTATATATGTACTGCAGATTTTATAGACTATATATGACATTAATTTGATATAATATTTAGTATTTTCACATGTAGGTGGAAAAAATTGTAATTTGTACTACTGTCTGTTTAAAACAAATATAAAGAAACCTAGCATAGTAGATTTGTTTTTTTTTCTGTTGTACCGAAATCGTATCGAACCGTAACCCTCGAACCGTGGTACTTACCGAACCGTGACATCTTTGTACCGTTACACCCCTAATATAAATATATGAAGAGTTCAGATGCAAAACCAGCTAAATTCATCAGATGTTTTTCTTTAAAAAATGCATTTTTATCAGGCTCAAATGTATAGGTTTCTATGTAAGTACCGGTACTTCTGATTGGGCTGAGGCTGGTATTTTAGCGAGTTTGAAGAAAAAGTATTTGATGGATGTATAATATGTGTCAGGAGCATTCACTCAGTATCATTATCTCATTTTTGACCGAGATGGCTTTTAGCTGGTTTTGCATCTGAGCTCTTCATATATATATATATATATATATATATATATATATCTCAAGGACAAGGAGTTTTTATTTAGCCAGAGGTGTCTTGCTTAAGAGGTCATATTTAAGTATTTACTCCAGCTTTCTCATTCACACTGGCATCTGAAACATGATGTAATTAAATTCACTGAGAATTTGACATGACTGTGAATTTCAGTGCCTTCCTTCATCCTCAACTTCTTTCGGCACACCGAAACTACTGAAGCAAAACTCAGCACACTGAGCAAAATTTAAGCTATATGTAGAAATGATGGAACTGTCCATAAGCAAATAAACTGGTCCCACACATCAAGCACAGAAACCAGCAGAAAAAGGTGACCTCATTTTAGAGCTGCATGAAAATCCTAAACACGATGTAGAACAAATTAGCTTAGCGAGGTGGACATATTAAAGCAGTTTCACACAACCATATCAACTCTTTGACGGAACCTGGTACCAAAGCAGCCAGGATGAATATGCAACTTACTGCAGCTTACAAGACTCCATAAACAGCTTATGATGATACAGACTGAGCGCTGGACACTCTGAAAAGTTTGCACAACTTGAGGATAACTCGCAATAGCTGTTACACTGGTTCCCAAAAGCCATGAGAACAGATTTATTTTGAGGCACATAACAAACATATCTGTTTGCCTGCTTATCGACAGTCTACCAAATCCCTGCTCGCATTGCTGAACATCATCTGTCACTTAATTAATGTGCAATAATTAACAGATATAATGGGGAACAGGAATAATTTAATAAAATACGAGCAGCCAGATGACCTTCTGCCTAGCCCCAAATTGTGGAACACAGAAAGCGGTTACAAACATGTAATAACAAACTAATCACAAAGGCATCAGCTGGCAAGGAGATTTGGAGGCTCAGGGGATGTGTGGCACAGATTTTCAGGTTAATAATCACTTGTTTGTGTGGATGTTAATGAACTCAACAGGGTTTACACCAATAAATGCCTTCAAGCCCCCATGGCACTCCCTAGTTAGAGTCACAGCCTGGCGCCCTTCATGAATATACAGTATACGGATCCAAAAATGAACCCTCTTCTCATTTAACTAATTAAACAGGGGAGAGAAAACAGTAAACAAAGCTCTCCGACCCTGTTATCTTTGAGGGGAAAGGGGAAAAAGAGGCTTTGAGGGAAAGGGTGGAAAAGGCTAGAGCCTCTGTGGAAATCTGAGAAGCCTTTCAATCGGCTGCTCTTGTTCGGCGCAAACCCTGGAGTACTATGTGACTTTGGGATGGTGCCCTCTGTGTTCTCGTAGCTGCATACATCAGCATTGCTGCTGATTGTGTTTGGGGTCTGAATTGATTTGATAATGGTTTATTTTGATGACTTTGTACATGAAAAAAACATATAAACTGTGGTATGTTTGTGCGTGTTCTTTACCCACCCATGAATATATTGTATAACTGCTGCAGTCTTTGAAGGCTGATTGGTCAAGTGGCATTCCAAGAGTGCTGATATAAAGGTCTAAAAACACTTTTTCACTGTTTGTATCACTCCAATGGAGTTTGTGTGTTCCAGACAGAATTTCAGTCTGTGCATTATTGGTGACATCCCAAACTGCATACTCTCTGATTAGGTACTTCTTTTAAATAATTACTTCATGAGCATTAAAAAGTATACTCAATATAGTGTGAATGTTGGTAGTACAAATATAATTTGAACATGCTACATCCATAATGTGACTAACTAGCATCAGTTGGGTTGCTTCAGTGCCATTCGCAAGTCCTCTTCTGCTGCCTCGGATAGGATAGTAAAGTGTCCATCAGATGCACACTTAAAGTGCCCCTCTTATGGATTATGAAAGGTTCATGTTTTGGTTGTGGGAGTCCCAAAGGTTAAATGCATGCAAGGTTAAAAAACATTTTCATTGTCTTATAATATTTATTTATGTTTACCTTATTTGCTCAACAATTCTTATCTGGTCCGCTCAACGATTCATTTCCTCCTTTGCATGAAGCTAATCTGCCATGATGGTCCGATGACCCAGTCTGTTGTGATTGGTCTACTGCATGCAGCGCATTTCGGAAACGAAACACCTATCACCATTACTCTAACTGACAGCTCAGTGGTAAAAACCCAAACAGCCATGGTATATGTGTTAGCCCAACGCAGAAACGTATTGATAAAGCACTACAGTTTGTACACCAACATATTGCTCTATTCTTTATCATAACTTCAAGTAATAACGACGACAGACATCCACTATTCATCGACACATTTGTAGACAATTGCGAGCGAACAGATATTGCTTTTAGTCAGATAGCCAGAGACCTACAAGCTGCACGGAGCGAACACAACACACACAACTATTTTGGATGTTACATGAGAGCAACCATTTTTAATGCATTATTCCACTTTCAGAATAAAAATGTCCTGATAATTTACTTATCCTCATGTCATTCAATGTGTTCATTTTTTTTTTTTTTCATATAGTGGACTGCAGTGGTGCTCAATGGATTGAAGGTTAAAAATGCAGTTTCAGTGCAGCTTCAGAGGGGTCTAAATGATCCCAGTCGAGGAATAAGGGTCTTAGCTAAACGATCTGTCATTTTCTTAAAAAAATTATATTTATAAACTTTTTAACCACAATTGCTCCTCTTGTCTAGCTTAACTCCACACTCTGGTTCAAGACAGTTAGGGTATGTCAAAAAACTCCCACTCATGTTTGTCCTCCAACTTCAAAATCATCCTACATTGCTGTTTTTTGCCCTTTTTTGTAATAGGTGTTTGACCCTCCTTGCACGTTCACTTTGTAAACACTGAGTTGGTACTTCTGCAGCGATGTAAGACAATTTTGAAGTTGGAGGAGAAAAGGAGATGGGAGTTTTTCAACAACGGATTTACCCTCAGTGTCTTCTTGACATGATGCTATAAAGCAGGGGTCACCACACTCGGTCCTGTAGGGCCAGTGTCCTACAGAGTTTAGCTCCAACCTTAATCAAACACACCTGAACCAGCTAATCAAGGTCTTAATAGGTATACTTGAACCTTCTGGGCAGGTGTTTTGAGGCAAGTTGGAGCTAAACTCTGCAGGACATCTGCCGTCCAGGATCAAGTTCGGTGACCCCTGCTATAAAGGAATCCGTCATCTTGAAACAGATAATTTGTTTTAAAAACGACTCTTTCTTTTGAAAGACAATAACTTTATACACAGAGCACTTTCAGATTTACAACTTTGCAGGAGGTTTTCATTCACTTAGAGCTGTGTTACAGACTCCATGAAGGGTAATTTTCAAAAATCCATAATAGGGACACTTTATGAATCTCGTCAGAAGTATTAAAGGGATAGTTCGCAGAAAATTTTAAATTACCCCATGATTTGCTCACCCTCAAACCATCCTAGGTTTATATTTTCTTCTTTCAGATGAATACACTCGGGGCTATATTAAAAAATGTCCTGGCTCTTCCAGGCTTTATAATGGTAGTGAATGGGGCTTGAAATTTTGGCTTTATAATGGCATTGAATGGGGGTTGAGATTTTGAAGCCCAAAAAAGTGTATATCCATCCATCATACAAGTACCCCACATGGCTCTAGAGGGTTAATAAAGGCCTTCTGAAGTGAAGCAATTAGTTTGTGTAAGAAAAATCTCCATATTTAAAACTTCATAAACCGCAATCTCTAGCTTCCGCTAAGTGTCATATTCACAATCAAGAGAGTGGTGTTCCAGCAGATAATGTAGAATGTAGGTTTAGAGTAAGCTCCAGTGAGATTATGCTAGTCTTGCGAGAACCAAGTTTAGTTTAAAGCAAAGGAAAACTACGTGAAGAAGTGAACTGTTTTAGCTATACTCTACATTTGATTAGTCCTAAGATGGTGTGTTCATGTATTTATACAAGATCCTTCAACATAGCTACACCCAAGTCCTACATCACACGCTGGAACGCCACTCTCTTGTGAACACGCGTACAACAGTTAGGGCTTATACAGATTATGGTTTATAAAGTGTTAAATCTGGATAATATTCTCACACAAATGCATCACTTTGCTTCATATGGCCTTTATTAACCCCCTCAGAACCGTGTGGAGTACTTTTTGATGGATGGATGCACTTTATTGCGCTTCAAAATCTCAACCCCGATTCACTGCCATTATAAAGTTTGGAAGAGCCAGGACATTTTTTAATAGAACTCTGACTGTATTTGTCTGAAAAAAGAAAGTCATATACACCTGGGTGTCTTGACGGTGAGTAAATCATGGGGTATTTTTTCCTTTTTGGGCGAACTATCCCTTTAGGTCATCTGGGTTCTTTTTGCCTACCTTTTATTAAATACTATGATTTCAGTCATCCTATTCTTTTCACATACCATTGTTCACTTGCAGAGAAGGGAAGTACACAATTTATAAAAGAATACAGTGACCCTTTTTGCACATTACATCTTTACATCAGTAGGTAGCAGCAAAAGACCATTCATGATTCATTTAACTGATTCGTTTAACCATACTGATTTATTCAGGAATAAAACAAGTGGTTCTTTGTGTCCAAATGTGGCTACTTCCCTATTATATAGCAGGCTAAAACAAAATGTGTAATCAGTGAACCGCAAGTCTAATGCCCCCTTGATACACATTGCATTACATGTTGTGAAATAGTTTCCAGTGCATGCCCTGTATGCTTGTTAGCCACTGTGCAAAATAAGTAGCATGTCCAAATCCAAAATGATCATAAAAGAGGATGTGTAAAATAAAACTACTCCCCCAAAAGTATGCATCTGATAAACACATTAGGATTATTTTCAAGATGGCACTCCTCAGAGTCCACACTTTAGCCCCGTCCTAAATCGCACCCTGAACCCTATGGTCTTCTGGTTCTCCCTTCATCTCTCTCTGTCCTGCTTCAAACTTTCTCTTGGTTGTTAAACTGATTACAGATGGAAACCGAAGAACCAGGACGGGGTCAATAATTTAACGAATGGAGGGTGATATTAATCCATTTTAGTAAGACACACACACAAAATGTCAAAGGTGGGGCGTGCAAAGGAATGGGTCATGTGATTCATGCTCTCTGGAGAGAATTAGTTTTATGACACATCATAATTTAATAGATTTTAAAGAAGTCAGTTTGACTCCGGCAGCAGCTTAACAGGCAGCGAAGGAGGAGTGAGATTGTGAGGGAATGGGATATTAAATTATAGAGAATCTCAAAAGAACAATTTGTCTTTTGTGGACATGATGCTGAAGTTTTATGGAGTAATGATGGCCTGTTTATCTGAAACTCTTCTACTCTGTCTAGCAGCAGCATCAGTATAAATGGTGGCACACTAAATTAATCAACATTAATTTTACTAAATTAAGCGACATTATTTGATCAACACAAACTCACACAGGCAAAATAATAATAATAATAATAATAATAATAATAATTAAATAAATAGTCTGTTCAGCAAGGTAGAAACAAAATTGACAGTGTATACTGTTAGTGCCAAACATCAGCATAAAGCTGAATATCACACCAGCAAGTTGTGACCATTTGATTGGATCAGCAAGGTCAGTAAAACAGATAGTAATTGCCTCCACCATACTGTCACTGTTACACAACTTTTGGTGTCATGACAGCTCTGTGTTGATATACTGTTAGTGCCAAGATGGTAAATGTCCCATCACAGCATAACCTTTGTGGTGCTGCAAGTTGCTGACATCAACAACAGTCAAATGTCATGAAAGGAACCATCCCAAATGGTACATTTCAAATGGTCGGGTTTGAAAACTACCATGGTAGTTAATATCAATGGTAGAATACTCTAGGTCACAGGTGATTTTATGGGCCAGTTTTTCTTTCACTTATTCAGCAGGAAGAAGTCTGTTAATTTTTAATCCTTACATTTATTATTAAACCAATTCACATGAAAAATTCAGAAGCTAATCATATTAAACAGGATTGAATGATGAGAGTTTTTATTTTACTTTTAGTTTTTGTTTTTAGTTTGTTTGTTTTACCGTTTCAATTTATTTTGTTTACCTTTGCTGAAAGTATTCCAAAATTGTCAAAGCACATCAGAAAATTACAAATGAGTTACAAACTTTGTAGAGTAAATAAGACACTTTTATAAAACACATTTTCTCAGATGTTCACATAAAACAATCCAATTAGTGAGGTGTTATGTTAAGTTATTTATATATATATATATATATATATATATATATATATATATATATATTATATTATATTATAGTATATATAACTGCTTTGTGGCTATTGACACCGCAGTACAGTTAACTGAATGCCATCTGTATAGTTGACAGAAATATGAAAGTCTGACAAAAGTTGTTTAGTTCTTGCTCAGCACATCCTACACATTCAGTAAAAATAGTTTAACATTCTGATGCAGCCATATTATATAAAAAAGGTTTCTACAAGCGAAACACAGCTGTCTTTTTTTCCTTTTTAATAAAACCTGCATTCCATCTATACTGTATGGCAAATTTAATTTTCATAAAACCTCAATATTAATAAGCTAAAGCTTAACGCCTATTTTGTATAATCACAGTCTTAACCCTTAAGCTAATCTTTGAATTTCACTTACAATTCATATACTTACATTTTAAATTTTCAGTAATATATAAATATATCAATATATAGTAAAAGTAATAAGTAAAAGCCAACAATGCAAAGTTATGTGATATAGTACATTATGTTCTAAGTTTGGATTATAAGTTACAAAATTGTGTCATGTGATACACTGTACATCTTACATCATTTATAGCATCATTATATTCTTTTTGTGACTGAATGATGAGACATTGATAGGATGCATTATTGCTTTAATGTCTTCCACTTTCTTATTCTTTGGTAAAGATGTTTTGGTTTTGGTTTTTGAAAAGTATGGCTAACCATGTTGCTCTGAGAAGACTTGCTTTTTGACATTTACAGTAAAGAGAAAAGTAGCTGGAACAAACATGGCACTTTTTACAGGCAGCATATAACTGCTGAATTCACTTTTCATGACTTTTAGTCATTTATAGATGACTTTGAAATTTATTTAAAAGATTCTTTTGGCATCACGGAAGCCGGCTGAGAATCTTCCAGTACCTCCAGGATGTGATTCTCTCTCACCTCTAAGCATCCCTGGTATCAAACCTCCCAACTCTCACAGATCCAAGTCAAGATTGCCATCCTGCCGAGGCAACAAAATCATACACACAACACAGCACAAAAAAGCCTCAGGTGCAAAGTTGATCTATTTGTTTTACTTTGTTCCTTTGACAATGTCAAAGCTTTGAAGTCATCTTTTATTCCAACAGGGTTGATTTTCATTTTTTGCAAGCTATGGCAGGACCACATCATTATTTTCTTACAATGAAAGCAGAAGAAAACAAGATCTTGACAATAACACATCTCTCACTCACTTTTCCTCTCTCGCTGTCCTTCTTCTGCTTCTCTCTCTGTCAGTTCTGACTGCTCTGAAAACTCAGTTATACTTTCAATTATCCTCAACAACAGAGACCTCACAAGTGAGACCAAAAACTGTCAAAGCAGTGGCACTGCGCCTGTCAACTTGAAAATCATTTAGTGTCACTCTCTCTCTCTCGGCTCTCTGACATTAGCTGGGCTTTTCTGTATGTCCGATTTGTGACGGGCGACAACAGACGCTAGAAGAGAAGGGAGGAACAGGAACGAGATGATGTTTGTGCTGTTGTTCATTCTTTGAGCTGTCGCTCTCTGCTAATTAACGGCATTCACAAAAAGCACAAAATGACGCTCGCTTTTATTGTCTTCGTTTGATTAGGACAGGGTGAAAATGCTTTCGGGTCTTCCTGTACACTACCTGTAAGATTAAAAAAACTCATTCGCTGTCCACAACTGGCAGGGTCTATGTCATTTTGCTGTCAACTAGACAAGAAACATTTCAGCCCACAATCAACCCTCAGCATTGTTTCCAAGAGTTTGTACTGTTCAAATTGTTACTAATATAGTACAGAGTTACAGAAACTCAAACACAGTGGAAAGTAGAAATAAGCTAATGTGTGTATATATACACAAAGTGGTTACTAATCACCCTAGAAGCATAATGGAGATTCATGAGGCATATCTTGGCAAAATTCACCATAAAATAACTAGGTGCATAAGGACTAGCATAGAACTTTAGCTTAGCATAAAGCTAAATATGCACATGACAGCGTATGGTATTAATAAACTTTATGAACTTCAAAAGTTACTTCAAAACATCACAATGTTAATATAAAATGTTTTGCTTATATATATATATATATATATATGTATATATATATACATATATATATATATACACACACACTCACACACGTACTGTATTCTTGCAAAAATACTGTCAAAAAATACAGACAAACCAGATATCGTCATAGCCAGCTCTCTTTAATGATTGCAGATGTTGATTGGCATGATGATTTTTCCTAAGTGCTGCACTTCCTTAGCAGACTACTCATGATTTCAGTTTCTGAAGCAAGAGATTGATTGGTGATGCTCATTTTTAAGCCTTCTAAAATTTACTCACCTCTGCTTACATGGTGGTAAGATAAGTAACGATTTCAGCAGCTTCAGTACACTTCAGTAGCACTTACATGTGCTCCAGTTACATGTTAACTCCAGTTTTATTCCTATTTTAAAGTTTTTTTTTTTTTTTTTTTTTTTTTTTTTTTTTTTTACAGAGGGGTTTGTTAATATATCATCCGCCTGATTCATATAACATTTTATTCTTAAAAATATGGTTACTTTTTTCTGCCTTTTGACAGTATTTTTGATTTATGGAGTGATAAAAAGAGATATCCAAAATTATCTCTAAAAATAAATAAATAAATAAATAAAAAGAAAATAACCTTAATATATCAAACAAGAATTTTGAACTTGGCTTTATCCAATGTTCAGATTTCTGTTCTGGAAATTCATATGTGCACATTTAATTAGCTAATACATCATAAACATATTTAAACAGTTTTTATTTATTTAAATATATTTAAAACTCGGAAATTAAGAAAATCTCTTAAAGGGGTCATCGGATGCAAAACTCACTTTTACATGTTGTTTGAACATAAATGTGCATTGGTAGTGTGTGTACAAAACCACCTTATAATTATAAAAATCCACTTTTCCAATTTTCCAATTTTTTAAATTTTTATAAGTAATATTTTTTTTTTCAAATCAAGCCATTCTCAGCATCTAGTCTGTGTGACATAACAAAATCCCAGGCCGCTCCCACAATAGTTGACTGACACGGCCGTCTTACCTTAGACCCGCCCTGAGTGTGCTGAGAACAGTCCAGAGCAGGAGTAGGAGTAGACAAGAATGTCTCTGACTGAGCGATTGAGGTGTTCAGTTGTTGGATGTAATAATGAACATAGTAGTCATCTTTTACTCCTGACATCTGAGCTGCTGAATACACATTACTTTCATTTTTGAAGGAAATGCGCCCGGCAATCTACATAAATGCGTCTATGTTCACCCGAATCATTCGTGATCCAGCTTCACCTACAACAGAAGTATAAGGGTTTTTTTCTGCATCCTTGCAAATCATTTTTTTTTAATAAAATGCTAGCTAGCAAGTTTTGCAGCTAAACGTGGCTAAAGCAAACATTACGACTCGTCACCCCACGGAAGAGAGGGGCAGGGAAAGGAGAGTTCATTAGCATTTAAAGGCAAATACAACAAAACGGCTTGCTCTGAAAAGGGCTGATTTTGGCAATGCAAAAAGGTTGGTTTTTACACTACTACTGAGAAATTTTAAACATATAACATATAAGTATGTTATAGACTTCATTAAGGCCATAAAGAATTATATGAACTTGTGGAAAATGGGCATCCGATGACCCATTTAATGTACAGAGAATAGTCAACTCAGAAAACTATAGTGCTATCTATTAGTTAAAAATGTTACCCCATTCCATAGTGTCTTAAATTGAGGGTTGATAGGAGTGCATAAAAAAAGCATATGCGTATAAAAGAAAAACTATACAGATGTTCATGTTCAAGTTGTAACTGACTCAGTGAAACATAATACTGAAACACTATTTATGAAAAACAGACTAGCCTAGGGTGTGTTTCTCGTACAATGATGTAACTTGCTGCTTAACTACCACAGTACAGTGGAGAAACTAACCAACTAGTCATTGATTGTTTCCTGAAACCACAATAAAACGGTTGCCCCTCCGGTGTTTGAACCACATTTGTTCAACAATAAAGGACCGTTGTTAATAATGTCATTTGTAGGGGGTGGAGTAATAGCTTTCAACTAATGCTGCCTTCGCATGCTATCAAAATTACTGTAAATATGAGTTTATTGAACTTGACCTGCTTCTTCATGTAAATAGGAAATAAATTGAACAAACAAATAAACTAAAATATATATATAGATTTTTGTTTGCACGAGGAGTCTGACAACAGCCAGTGCCCCACACTGAGATCTGATCTCACCATCATCCAGTCTTCCTGGAATGACATGAAGACACAGAACAAACTGAAACAGAGTAAATCCAGAAGAACTGTGGCAACGTCTCCAAGATGCTTCAAGAAACCTACCTGCAAAGCTACCTGAAAAATTTTGCGCAAGTGCACCTAGGGAAAAAGCTGCTGTAAACGCAAAGAATGGTCGCATAAAATGTTGATTTCATTTAGTTAATAGAAGGTAATTGATAAAGAAAATCTATTTATGACAGCATCCTCATTTTACAGCATTTTTACACAAGTGCCTAAAACTTTTAACAGTGCTGCAGCTTTGCAGGTAGGTTTCTTGAAGCATCCTGGAGACTATGTCACAGTTCTTCTGGATTTAGTCTGTCTGAGTTTGTTCTGTTTCTTCATGTCATTCCAGACAGACTGGATGATGATGAGATCATATCTCTGTGCAGAGCACTCGCTGTTGTCAGACTCCTTGCAAACAAAAATCTCACTGGATTATTACGATTAATGGCAAAATGAATGTTTGGAAATGTAATCTGATATTTCCTACTGACACACTACAGCAAAAGACCGACTTTAACTGACTTTAAACCATTTTTTAGCTGATGAAAATACTAGTGGCCTAAGACTTTTGCACATATATATATATATATATATATATATATATACACACAGTATATAACTTAACATAACAGCTCACTAATTGGATTGTTTTATGTGAACATCTGAGAAAATGTGTTTTAGAAAAGCGTTTTATTTACTCTACAAAGTTTGTAACTTATTTGTAATTTTCTGATGTGCTTTGACATTTTTGGAATACTTTCAGCAAAGGTAAACATAAAATAACGTTGGGGATCCAAATGCAAGGCTTTATTAGAAACGGCAAGGTCAAGCAGGCAGAGTTGAGCACCAGCAAATAATATAAACCAAGCAGAGGCAAAAGAATAATTCACCAATAAGCAATGATCAGGGCAGGCAGCAAACAATCAAAAAAACAAGGAAACAGTCCAGGGTCAAAACACAGGCAGGGTAAAACTAGGAAACTAGAAAAACAAGCAACAAACAAGCAAAAAAAAAAAAACTAGACAACATTGATACATTCAGTACTCAGACCTGAGGGTGACCAACTGTGCATCTTTTATAGTTCTCCTGATTGACAATGGGAGAAGACTGTAATTGGTTCTGAGGCCAGGGTTTCTGGGAAATGCAGTCCGGGTAGAGAATGAAGGAATGAGATGGAGTGTCCTCTGGAGGAGCTAATGGGCACTCTAGCTAGAGATTGTGACAACGCTTTTATTTTAAATAATTAGGCTTTAATTAAATCCCCCCAAGAAACAGGCAAGAATTACATTTACATTTACATTTACATTTACATTTGATCATTTAGTAGATGCTTTTATCCAAAGCGACTTACAAATGAGGACAATTAGAAGCAATCAAACCAACAAAAAAGCAACACTATGTAAGTGCTGTGACAAATTCTGGTTAGTTTACAGGGCACCTATTATGCAAAATTCACTTTTACATGTTGTTTGAACATAAATGTGTATTGGCAGTGTGTGTACACAATCACCCTATAATGATAAAAATCTGCCACTACTTTTTTTTAAATCTCTGTAAATCATAAACTGTGTCTCTGCTCACTGATCACAGAATCCGTAATGTGTGACATCACACTTTACCAGCCCCGCCCACAATAGCTGACTAACAGACCCATACTAGCAGAGCCCCGCCCTGAGAGAGCTGCAAACACACTAGGCTTGCAAACACAATAAGATGCAACATAAACATACAGGCTACTAAATACTGTATATATGCTTTTATCAGTGTTTTTGATAAACATGGCTCTAGGTAACAGTGCACCCACACTAAAAATGCTATTACTGTTATAAAAACAGATTTATGAGCATTATTGGAATTTAATTGTTAGAATAACCACGCAACACACGTCTTGCTGGTCATCACAGAATCTGACCAATGAGAATAAAGTGTGTCATCATCATGGCTCTCGCAGCTGATTTTGAGCAATTGCAGTGCCTGATCTCCGCGGCTAGTCTTGTTTTGCTGTAGTACTTTGATGGCACATGTGCTGCACTGCCGATCAAAGTTGGACAAATGTTCTAACCAGAATGCATTACTTTTGTCAGATGGCAGCCAATCTTAGCGGCGCCGCATGAAGTCGAACAAGCCATGTTTATCTTCACACCAAAGCATTTAAAAGCAGCATTCAAGTAAGAAATGTTGTCTTATTACAGCTATAGACATTATTTTCTGCTTTTATTGTATTGTTTGGGTCATATTAAAAGGATAGACCCAAACAGCAGTATAGGTTCTGTAGACTATATTACTATATTACGTTACCGATCTAATATAAACATGCAATTTCTTTCCCAGCTGTTTAACTTCATAACCAACTGTGTTTTTGCAACATACGCATGTTTTAACATAAACTTGTGTGAAAGAGAACTTAGTTTAGTACTCACATGAGTGTAACAGCTGCTTCCTGATCACGTGCTTCAGATGTGTGCATATCAGAAATTTAAATTGATACAGCTTTAAAACGCATGATTTCAGCGCGATATGCTTGATATTCGAAACCAAACAGATGTTTTTTGGCAGAGATCTGAGAAACTAGCTAAAATAGCATAGCCCTGTTCTGGAAAAGAGGGAGGGGAGCAGCAGCTTATTTGCATTTAAAGAGACATACAATTAAAATTGCCTGTTTCTGCTGCCACTTAAAATAGGCATTTTCAAAATGATATAATAAATGATCTGTAGGGTATTTTGAGCTGAAACTTCACAGACACATTCTGGGGACACCTGAGATTTATAATATATCTTGTAAAAAGGGGTATAATAGGTGTCCTTTAATGCATTACATGCAGTAAGGCATTTTTTAAATAAATAAATAAAATAAAAAGTAGATAGAATAGAAACAGAATAGAGAGTGCTAGTGTTAGAGGGTCAGTTTTTTATAATAAATAAAAGAAAACAAGTAGATAGAATTGAAACAGAATTAAGAGTGCAAGTGTTAAAGGGGCAAGTATTTTTTAATAAATAAAAAATTAAAAAAGCAAACAAGTAGATAGAAAGAGAGTAGAGAATGCTAGTGTTTTTTGACCCCAGAGGGTTAAAGGGTCAAATGTAGATGGAAGAGATGTGTCTTTAGCCATTTCTTGAAAATGGCTTACGACTCAGCTGCTTGGATAGAGTTGGGCTGGTCATTCCACCAGCTGGGAACAGTTAAAGTCTGTGAAAGTGAATGTGTGCTTCTTTGGGATGGTACTATAATGCAGCGTTCATTTGCAGAATGCAAGCCTCTGGAGGGCACGTAAGTCTGAAGTAGTGAATTTAAGTAAAGGGGTGCAGAGCCAGTGGTTGTTTTGTGGGCAAACATCAATGCCTTGAATTTTATGGGAGCAGCTATTGGTAGCTAGTGCACATTGATGAACAGCGGTGTGACGAGCACTTTTCAGCTCATTAAAGACTACTCGTGCTGCCAAATTCTGGATTAGTTGTAGAGGGTTAATAGAACTGGCTGGTAGACCTGCCAAGAGAGCATTGCAATAGTCCTGCCTGGACAGAACAAGAACTTGAACAAGGGGTTGTGTAGCATATTCTGAAAGGAAGGGCCAGACCTTCTTAATGTTGCATAACTCAAATCTGCAGGACCGGGAAGCTCTAACAATGTGGACTGTGAAATTCAGTTGATCATCAATCACAACTCCAAGGTTCCTGGCTGTCCTTGAAGGTGTTATAGTTGATGCGCCAAGCTGGATGGAGAAATTGGTATGAAGTGTTGGGCTGGCTGAAACCACAACCAATTTTGTCTTGGCATGGTTGAGTTAAAGGTGATGGCTCCTCATCCAGCAAGAAATGTCTGTTAGACATGCTTGAGATGTGAGCAGCTATCATCAGATTATCAGGATGGAATGAGAGGCAGAGTAAAGTGTCGTCAGCATAGCAGTGATATGAAAAGCCATATTTCTGAATAACAGAACCTAGTGACGCCGTGTAGACATAGAACAGAAGTGGTCCAAGAACTGAGCCCAGAGGCATCCCAGTAGCTAAATTTTGCAACTTGGACACCTCACCCCTCCAAGATACCTTGAAGGACCTATCTGAGATGTAAACTCAAACAACTGGTGTGTGGTTCCTGAAAAGCCCTTTTGCCATGAGGGTTGATGGGAGGATCTTGTGGTTAACCATGTAAAAAGCAATGGAGAGATCCAGCAAGATGAGTATTGAAAATTTGGCTCTTGCTAGTTTTAGAATTTCAACAACCAAGAACAGGGCAGTTTCAGTTGAATGTCAACTTCTGAAGCCAGACTGGTTGCTGTCTAGGAGGTTGTTCTGTGTGAGAAAGGTAGAGACTTAGCTGAACACAACTTCTTTTTGCAAGTGTTTTTGCAATGAATGGAAGAAGGGGTACGTGTTTGCAGTTTTCTAAAAGTACTGGGTTAAGAGTGTGTTATCAAACGCACCACGTATCCCCTCATTCTAAGATCTGCCCTATGTTGCAAATTAATGTGGACATCAATCCCATTGTGGGTGCTTTATGTGAATGCGTGTCAGTCAAAGAATGGCAAGAAAATCATGTGCTGCCTGAATTTCCTCCATCTAGGTGGTGTTTCTACTGTTAAGTTTGTTTTTGTACCAGAATGTTTGTATTTCACTTTAGGGTGTCAGGTTGTAATGGTGATTAAATAGTTGATGTTTTTCACAGAAATCAGCAATCTATTCTGAGTTACTTAAAATGTAGTTCAGTCTAACACGGAAGCAGCATCCAGACACACCCTTCTTATTAATCACAGATCAGTGACATCTTCTAAGTCCCACCTATTCATCAAAATTATTCTTAACCATATGGCCAACCTACTTAAGCTTTTTAAAAACTGATTTGAGTATAAAACGAGAATTTGAAATGTACACCAGATCTACAGCTTTCTCTGTTTCTCATATTTAAAGAGGATTTCAGAGATTCACTTCTCTAAGCCAACAGCGCTGATCAATCTCTCCTTCACATTCTGTCCCCCATTCCCAGTCAATGCTTTGCCCTCCTCATATCCTTTCCCATGACTCAAGTAGACCTGCATCAATACCCGTCATCTGAAGATTATGTGTATATATATATTGAAAAGAATTAAAAGAGAGAGTGTCAGCTCATGGGAGAACAAAACACTGAAACTACACCTCATGCCTAAGATTATTCCTCAAATTAAGAGGTAACAAGGGTTTCCATGGCAACAGGCTGCGCTAAGAGGCCCGACATTGAAGGGATTCTGCAAATGATCCAAAATGATTTAAAACTCTTAGAAAATGATCCCACCTGCACACAGCTATAAGAGGAGAGTCACCTTGTACAAACTGCTCCACATATGTAAGCATTTACTGAACAAATACAAAATATTCAGCAGGCCATATGGTGAGCCGTGTGCTACTGAGCAAAACCGACTGAAAGCTACTTAGCAGTATGGATATGAATCATCAGGACTGTAACAATTCCAGTTTTTTTGCAAAACAGAAACTTTTTTATTCAGAGATAATTTCAATTAGGGCCCTTAATAGCCCACTAACCATTTGTAGAAGGAAATGTTTCTTGACCAAAATTGTATTAGTTGCTTAGTCACAGAAAAAAAAAAAAAAAATTGAAATGCACAGGAAGTGGCGAAGTCATGCAGTCCATGACAGACAGTTAATGGCTGGTCTATGTTGTAATACAGTACATCGGCCAGGACATCCAAACTTTCGCCTATTATTCATCAACCTCAAATATGGCTTATCATCTAAAATATGTAAGTAGTAGAAACTTTATATGGCCAATCAGTCTGTTAATCTAGAAAAATGTGCGCTTTTCAAGTGTCTGTGTGAAGTGTGGAAGCTGAATAGTAGTGCACTTACTGTATGACAGATGGAGGTGCTGGTGTGGTCACTTGTTCTTAAAGTACTCCATCATTTTTGGTCATACAGATAAGAGTAATCATCTTTTGAATCTCTCTATGTTTATTTGTGTGCACTCACAATAACAACAAAACATTGTGCCTTTGTAAAATAATGACAACAGCAAGGATGCACTTTCTGCCATCTGATTATTTTCTGAGTGAAAAAAAAAAAAAAACTCTGTGTATACTTGCCTTACAGACATGAAAAATATACAGGGAGAGAGCGAAATGTGTCCTTTCAAATGAATCTATTTAAATGGAAAACAGATGCAACATGTGAAACATGCATACAGCCACACCCACTTCTGCGATGGCGAGTGTTGCTGATTTCATCTCTTAAGCCGAAAACAAAGAAAGCACTAGTCTGTTAATAAATTATTAAAATGTTAATGCAGCCTCCTTACCGTTTTTCCCTGACACATTCATAATCATTACTTTTGCCGGCGCGTTGTGGCAAGCTTTATGTGTGCACTTGAGCGCTTATTAGAGCTATTTAGGCTCATTATTATGATTTAAATTATTTATTAATAAACATGCAATTAGTCAACCAATCGCTTAAAATGAATGACTACTAGTCAACCAGAAAAATCTTTAGTCAAAGCTAGGCCTAATTTTAATATAGTGGTTGCAAAAAATGGTAATATATTTCATTTTGGTGGTTTGGTGGCCCAGTGGGCAGCAGTGCTGCCTCACAACAAAGAGGTACAAGTGGTAAATGTGGAGATTGCATGTTCTAGTTTCCTCCAGAATCCAACAACACCTAGCATACATAAACTGAAGACACTAAATTGCCCATAGGCCTGAATAAGAGTGTGAATGTGCATGAGCCCTGTAATGAACTGGCCATCTGTCCAAGATGTCTGCTGCCTGTGGCCTGGGAAACTGGGATTGGCTCCAGCCCCCCTGCAACCCTAAAGAGGATAAGTGGTTTGGAGGATGGATGAATATTTCATTCATAGCTTTTTTCAAACATACCACTGACAAATCTTTAATTACACATTGTCATATGAAGATTCAGTAAGATTAACTGGTTTCACAAACCTTTAATACAACATAACAAAATGACAATTCTTGGTTCATGGAATCTGACATGAAAAAATGAATTGTTTGAATTGAATTGACAGACCACTCCAAATGATTCATAAGTGTTTGTGATTCACTTGCTCATGGACTTAATGTGCTTTATGTGATTGACAATAAGAACTGACTCATAATAATGATTTACTCAAGAATCAGACTTCACTTGTCACGCTTTATGATTTTTACTCAGTAAAACAAATCAGCTCAATATTGAAGCTGGGGTAAGTTGTGTAAAAAGGTAATCTGATTAGATTTCGGCTATCGGAATCAACTCTTAAAAATGGGTTGTTCAAAAGAAAAGGATTTTGGAATCGGATTAGATCATACATGTCAGGCATTCACCACCGCCACCTCTACCTGCCACCTTACCAGTTGCACTGCCCACCCGTTCCTTATCACCGGAGTTCTAATTACGTCCACACTGGCGAGGTGGCTGAGTGTAGCGGTTTTCTTCTTCAAATCAACTTATACATCCAGATGCAACCTCAACAATTCCCGTCGGAGAACGCTAAAGTCACTTTTCTGATATCTCTCCTCACCGGTAAGACCCTGCAATGGGCAAAGGCTATCTGGAACTCAAATAATCCCATTATTAACTCATTTGAACAGTTTACCAGACAGCTACTAGCACGCTCACTACTTCCGATCAGTTGTTCCGTCTCCACCAGGGATCTTCTTCGGTGAATGAGTACACTCTCCACTTCCGCATGCTGGCGGCGGCTAGTGGCTGGAATGAGATCGCACTGCTGGCCGCTTTCCGGCAAGGACTCAACCCAGAGATTAGCGCAGCTATGGAGTCCTTCTTGCAATGGACAACCCGAGCTTCCCAGCGACTAGCTGCCTGCCAGCCACCGGTAACCGCTCCTTAGCCCGCCTCAGTGGCTGCTTGTTGTCCAGTACCAGAACCGATGCAAGTGGACTCCACATGTTTCTCACGTACTGAAAGAAATCGCTGTGTTTCACTGGGACTATGCTTATACTGTGGAAATCAAGGTCATCTCATCCGCAACTGTTAAGTTAGACCCCCACACCCAGTGGTGAGTACCATTCAGTCTGAAGTTGAAACCTCTCATCTTACCCTGTTACCAGTAACTCTTCATACTGCTGAACATTCGCTATCTGTTTCTGCTCTGGTTGATTCAGGCACCTCCGGCAGCTTAATCTCACAGGAATGTCTAAACCAACTTCATCTCTCATGCCAACGCCATTTTCAAGAGTATGCAGTAAAGACTATCCAGCGAAAACCACTTGGGCGTGGGAAGATCCGTCACTCGTCACCCTACATCACCCTGCAAATTGGACTGTTTCACACAGAGGAGATTCGGTTTCTGGTACTGGAGGATTCCACCGTGAGCAGTATCCTGGGACGCCCATGGCTTCATCAACATCTTCTAGAACTCTGCTGGGACCCCTGTGACGTAATTCGCTGGAGTGAACTGTTATGAGCAGTGTCTTTCCAACCTTCCTCGACCACCTCCCGTTCCAGTTCATCTGGCCTTGACCCAAGTTGAAAGCCCAGAACCAGAAATCCCTCTGGAGATCCCAGCAGAGTACGTGGCATTCCAGGATGTTTAGTAAGCAAGCAGCCACCCATCTTCCACCTCATCGGCCATGGGACTGTGCCATCGAGCTGCTGCCTGGGGCCCAACTACCCAAGGGAAGAATCTATCCTCTGTCCATCCCGGAGCACCAGGCGATGGAGGAGTATATAGCGGAAGCGCTAAAACAAGGATTCATCCAACCATCCACCTCGCCGGCCGCTTCGAGCTTCTTCTTTGTGGGCAAGAAGGATGGAGGTTTACGTCCCTGCATCGACTACCGTCAACTCAACTCCCAAATCATCCAACAACCCTATCCTCTCCCCTTGGTCCCTGCCACCCTCGAAGAGCTTCGTGGAGCCAAGATCTTCACAAAGCTGGACCTGCGGAGTGTGTTTAACCTCATCGTATACGTGCGGGAGACGAGTGGAAGACTCCCACAGGGCACTACGAGTACCGGGTAATGCCGTACGGTTTGTCCATCAGTACCTCCGTCTTCCAAACGTTTATGAACGAGGTGTTCCGGGAGTTTCTTCATCGCTTTGTGGTGGTCTACATTGACGACATTTTGATTTACTCCCGGAACCAGGCCCGAACGTCACCAGCACATCCAGCAGGTCCTCCAAAAATTTCATGAACACAGTTTGCACCTTAAATTGGAAAAATGCGAGTTCCATCAGCCATCAGTCCAGTTCCTTGGTTGTAACATCAGTGCCGAGGGTGTGCAAATGGACCAAGGTAAAGCCAACGCCATTTTGGAATGGCCCCAACCTTGCAGTATTAAAGAAATCCAACGTTTCCTGGGTTTCTCCAATTTCTATTGTCGCTTCATCAAGGACTATAGCTCCATCACGGCTCCGTTAACCTCCCTCCTGAGGGGTAAGCCGAAACATCTCACCTGGAACCCCGCTGCCCACGGAGCTTTCCAGCGGCTTAAGACCATCTTTAGCACCGCTCCATTATTACATCACCCAGATCCCGAACATCCCTTCACTGTTGAGGTCGACGCTTCCACCGTCGGAGTTGGAGCGGTGCTCTCTCAAGGGGTCGGTGAGTCTTCTCTCCTCCATCCCTGTGCCTTCTCCCCGTAAGCTGTCTCCGGCGGAGCAAAATTATGATGTGGGTAATCGGGAACTGCTGGCCATCAAGTTGGCCCTGGAGGAGTGGCGTCATTGGCTGGAAGGGGCAACTCATCCATTCACCATCATCACGGATCACAAAAACCTCCAATATCTACATGAAGCCAAACGTTTAAACCCCAAACAGGCCCGTTGGGCACTCTTTTTGACAAGGTTAAATTTCAGATCACCTACCGTCCTGGATCCAAGAATGTTACGGCTGACGCTCTCTCGCCAGTTCTCCATAGATTCACCCTCCAACCCAGAACCCATCATACCATCAGACCTGATTGTCAGTCCCATCATTTGGGACGTGAACCAGGAGATCCAGCAAGCCACCCTCCAGGAGCCAGCTCCGCCGGCTCACCAATCTCCAGGCTCTGGACACCCAGGCAGCAGACGGACCCTCTTGCTCCTTCAAACTCGTTACTGGTGGCCCAGTATGCACCACGATGTCAACAGGTACGTCCAAAGCTGCTCAGTCTGTGCCATGTCTAACTGTCCGCATCAATTGCCTACAGGAAAACTGGTACCACTACCCATCCCGCAGAGGCCCTGGTCCCACCTCGGAGTGGACTTTGTTACAGACCTCCCGAATTCAGAATTCACATGTGTTCTGGTCATAGTCGACAGATTTTCCAAATCCTGCAAGTTTATTCCTTTGAAAGGATTACCAACTGCTCTGGAGACTGCCGAACACCTTTTCCAACAAGTATTCTGTCACTTCGGTCTCCTGGAGGAGATCGTGTCCTCAATTCATCTCTCATGTCTGGAAAGACCTCTCTTCCGGTTACCATCCACAGACTAATGGCCAGACTGAGAGAAGGATCCAAGAGCTGGGACGTTACCTCCGGTCATACTGTCATGACGACCAACACAGCTGGAGCAGGTTCCTCCCCGTGGGCCGAGTACGCACAGAACTCCCTCCGCCCAGATACCTCCGGCTTAACACCCTTCCAGCTTCCGCTGTTTCCCTGGACGGAGGAACCCTCTAATGTTCCAGCTGTCAACCACTGGTTTCGAGAGAGCGAGAGAGTGTGGGACTCAGCACACTATCATCTACAGCAGGCAGTTCGCCCCACAGGAGCTTTGCCGAAGGAGAGCAGCACCCTTGTACCAACCAGGGGATCAAGTCTGGCTCTGCGCCTGCGACCGTGCCTGCCCTGCCCTGTCCTGCCCTGCGAGTCCCCGCTACATAGGTCCATTCAGAATTCTGAGGCAGATCAACGATGTGACATTCCAGCTTCAGCTCCCACCCATTTATTGCATTCACCCTACTTTCCACGTCTCCCTTCTAAAACCGTTTTCTCCCTCTGCCACAGACACCATTGGAGCTGAAGCAGAACCCCCTCCTCCTGAAGTCCTGAACCAACCTTCCATCTACACGGTTCACGAGATCCTGGACTCACGGCGTCGAGGGGTCCGCCTGGAATATCTCATTGACTGGGAGGGGTATGGTCCAGAAGAACGATCCTGGGTGTCCCGAGAGGATGTACTCGACCCTACCTTACTGCTGGAATTCCATCACAGCCACCCGGATCGCCCTGCCCCTCGCAGTTGCGGTCGTCCTCGGCGTCGTGTTAGGGCATCAGGAGCCGCCTCTGGAGGTAGGGGTAATGTCAGGCATTTACCACAGCCACCTCCACCTGCCACCTCACCAGTAGCCCCACCCACCCATTCCTCATCACTAGAGTATATATTATGTCCACCTGTATACAATCTAGCCACGCCCTATATAAGACTCTCTCCCTCAGTCCTTCATTGTCTGGTCTACCGTTCACATCCCCTACGCTAGCTCCAGACCCCATGCTGTTCGTTATTGGACTCAATGGTGCTACTGGCTACTACACTGCTCACCCCTTTGACTTTACTCATCTACTCAAGGACAGTCAGATAAGATTCCGTAGACATCGTTACATATTGCCTTCTGTTGTTAATCAATCTGTTAATAAAGATCCCACTTGTTTGCACTTAGCACTGCTTCTGGTCTCATCCCTGTTTGTGCGTGACAATAAAATCCCATGTTGGTTTTGATCTGGATGAAATCATCAGTTTGTTTTCTTCAAAACTTTTTAGTAGGATTTGGATACTTTTGTTCCAAAAAAAAAGATTATACTGATCCCAGTTGAAGGGTCGATTTCAGGAACGAAAATGTTAAAAAAAACTTTAAAACTGGTCCAAAAATGCAACATTTGTAATATGTAATATACACACCCCCACCCCCCTCTCTCTCTCTCTCTCTCTCTCTCTCTCTCTATATATATATATATATATATATATATATATATTAGTGGTGTCACAGGTGTTAATTTTTTTTTTTTTTTTTTTTTTTCATTTTAACACGTTTAAAATATGTAATGCAATTAACGCAGGGGCGGGGCTAGGTTCCATCCCACCTACGACCACTAAAGAATTGCATTTATTTAGACGCAGAACGTAAGTAAACTTTTTTTCAGACACGCGCTTCAACATCACTTCAGCACCAGGTGCGAGTCAAATGAGCTTGGAAACAGTACCGGTGACAAGGAGCTTCAGTAGAACATCAGTGAACCGCGGTCAGATGAGATGTTGTTAGTCAGGTCATATGTCAGTAAAAACAAATCTTCTTCTCCTGTCAGCTGCTATACTGTGCTCGTAGCGAGTGTTCTTCAAGTGCACACACAAATATAAATGTAGCCTATTAAAGCACTGTATCATATTCAAACCAACCAACATGAAACTATAAGTATGTAGTTAGTCGTAGTTATGCGTCAGTTAAGTCATGAAGCTATTAAAGCTTAAAGCTCATGAAGCTATTAAAGGTGAATAAAGCTGCCCTAAAACTGTGCATGTAAGTGTTTATTATTTGAAGGGGTCATCGGATACTGAGTTCACTTTTTCATGTTGTTCGAACACTAATGTGTGTTGGCAGTGTATGTACAAATCTACCCTATAATGATAAAAATCCATGCAGTGGTGCCGTCACACCAACAGAGGCCGCTCCCACGATAGTTGACTGACATGAGCGTCTTACCTTAGACCAGCTGTCCCAGTCCAGTAACTTTCCTTGTTTTGATGCCAGAGCAGGGATGTAAGTTAGACAAGAATATCTCAGATTGAGCGATTGAGGTGTTGTGTTGCTGGATGTAATAATGAACATAGTGGTCATCATTTACTCCCGACATCTGAGCCGCTGAAGATGCAGTAGATTACGTTTGTTTGTGAATGGAATGCGCCTCCCGATCAACATATATCCATCTATGTTTGCGCGAATCATTCATGATCCAGCTTCACTTACAGCAGAAGTGTGTATAAGCGTTTTTTTATGAATCTTTGTGATCGCCTTTCCTTATAACGTGGTAGTTAGGAAGTTTAGCGGCTAAACGCGGCTAAATGCGGCTAAAGTAAACAAGATCGTCTTTCCACAGAGAGAAGAGAGGGGCGGGGTGAGCAGAGCTCATTTGCATTTAAAGGAACAACCCCTTAGAATGAGATGATTTTTGCAGAGCTCATTTTGACAAGGTAAAAAGGGTGTTGTTTTACAGAACCATTGAGAATTTTTAATCAAAGTATGTTAGAGACTTTTCATTAAGACCCTAAAGAATCATATCAATTTGTGGAAAATGGGCATCCGATGACCCCTTTAAGAGTCACATTTAAAGCAGTATCAGATCCGCCTCAAGCTCAGCAGCGGCAGCTTTTAAAGTAACAGCAGCCGAAATATCCTAATTACCAGCTGCTGTGATGTGTTAATCGCTTAAAGGCACAGGTTATTATAATGGGTTTATGTGAAGATTGTTTTAAGTTCACTTAAATTGCTAGTCTAGTAAATGTAAAAGTCTAATAAATGTTAAATTAAAAGCTCTCAATTATACTGTAATGTTGAATGGCTATAGACAATGGTTAAATATTAGGAAAAAATTCATAGACATCAGTTGGTATCAGTGATACTTGCCTTCTGTCATAAAAAAAGATGGCATTAAACAAATATCAAAAATATACTTCCTTTATGTTGTTTCTACATCAATTTGAAGATTGAAGTGAAATTATTGCATTATAAAAGCATAATTAAAAACTGTAATGTTAGGTGGAATTAATCACGATTAATTTAGGAAAAAATGTGCGATTAATTAGTTTTTTTTTTTTTTTTGGCACCACTTTACAATAGGGAACACTTATACACTATTAACTACAACTTTTCTCTTAATAAATTTCTAATTTGCTGCTTATTAATAGTTAGTAAGGTAGTCGTTAAGTTTACGTATTGGGTAGGATTAGGGATGTAGAATAAGGTCATGTAGAATAAGGCATTAATATGTGCTTAATTAGTACTAATAAATGGCTTATATTCTAGTAATATGGGTGCTAATAAGCAACTAGTTAAGAAACCGTAAAATAAAGTGTAACCTTTTTTTTAATCGATTGACACCACTAATAGAGAGAGAGAGAGAGAGAGAGAGAGAGAGAGACATCAGACCAATATTAGTAAATTGGTTTAAAAAAAAAAAGAGAGAGAGAGAGAGAGAGATTTTGATGCTATAAATCCCCCAAAAGCACAATCATCAGAGATAAACCAGTCCAAAGTAGTTATTTGTTAATCACTGAGAGAATGCAAAAGTATTAACAACTGGCCCCTGGAGACCAGACTTCAGTGATTACACACTGTTTTTGATTCACTAAAGCAAATCTACTCAGAACAGTCACTCACTCAAGAAAAAAGCTGAAATGGACTTCACTCTGTGTTGTTAGTAATTCACTAAAAATAACTAGCTCACTAGAGTCATTTGCTTTAGATTCAGACTTCACTCGTCACACAGTATGGTTTTTGTTCTGTAAAAGTAATCAGCTCAGAAATAATTAGCTCAGGACCACACTTCTCTGGTTGCGCTGTATTTTTTTTGATGCACTAAAAAAACAACTCACAAGAGTCATTAGGACAGGAATATGACTTTTATGGTTGCACTGTATGTTTGGTGCTGCATGGTAATGAACTTGTATTCCCGCATAGGTAGAGGAATGCAATTAACATCTGTTAATAATCATTATTTTCTTTTTAATTAACAAAAAAATCTAGTTAAAATTCTAACATATCACATTAAAAGGCTGTGCATTACAAAATTAAAGCCTGTGCAAAATGCAGTAGTCTAGTTTTATTCAAAAAGTTGTGGTGCAGTAGTAGCACATGTTTGCAACATATTACTGATGTAGTGCTCCTGGGGATTCAGGTTCAAGGCTTAAAGGTGCTGTCTCTCACCAAAACTTCATGTCTCTCTATACAAAACAAGTCCATGAATAAATAATACATAAATAAAGTTCATACAAGTGTGAATAATACAGTGGGATGAATGAGGCCCAAACACAGACTTAATTATTTATTACCTTGGAGGTGCATTTATTTTTAAATAGAAAAAGGTGCAAGTGAAAGTGCGCAATGGCAAGGGTGGCATTTATTGCAGGGTTATGAGTACCGTGCAGCAAGCTGTAAAGTCACATTGCGGCCTGGTCTAGTGTGGAAGAGAAAGGAGAAGCAGATGTTAGAATCGTCCTTCGCTCGTTCCTCAGCTGATTGGGATGCCAAAACTTCTTTTGTGCTCAGTGCTGATGAGCTTAAGGTGACTCTCATGCAGCTTATTTGTGCTGCTAATCGTGGAGCTGTAGACCAAGTGACAAGGGACATATTCACAGAGGATTCGTTCGGAAGCACACGCAGAAATAAAACCGAATGTCCTCGATTGTTCACTAATGAATAATACACCTCAGTCTAGTTTACTTTTTCCGACTACCTCTATTTCTCTCACGCAAACGTATGCAAACGGCATCCTCATATCTGGGGCAGCTTGTTTAGCAGAGTGGAGTGTTGTGGCTCATTTCTTGTGAGGCTTTATCTCTCTGACAAACACATGCCGCAACATTTCACTGATGAAATAAAGCGTATCAGAATAAACAACAAAGAATAAACGTCTCTACCCAGGTTTGTTCTATAGCGCACTCAGTCAAGCCAAAGAAATGCAGACGTACATTTGTGTAGATGAATAGTGTGGTTTGACAAAGAAGAGCAGTGAAAGAATAAATAAATGAATGAG
This sequence comes from Labeo rohita, assembly GCF_022985175.1. Taxonomy (NCBI): domain Eukaryota; kingdom Metazoa; phylum Chordata; class Actinopteri; order Cypriniformes; family Cyprinidae; genus Labeo; species Labeo rohita. The sequence continues at coordinate 15,796,477 of NC_066875.1, read as the reverse complement.
GGGAAAACAGGAAGATGAGAGAAGCGGCTGGCAGCAGAGCTCGATGTTTTCAGATTGTGCACGTATTGAAAATAAACCCCACAGTCTAATTTCCACACAGGCTTCATTCTTTTAGCCACAATGAAACATGTGAAAAGCTTCCACTAGGCCATTGAAATTAAGAGGTTAAGATTTCTATTTGTTTAATTTAGAGCGCATGAATTAATTCCCATTAACTACACTTCCTAGTCTCATCATGCCCACCATTGTGGTGACCAGAGATATCAGCTTGGCCTCCGCTGTCTAACACAGCGCTGTGTCATCAAGAGATTGCCCAGGTGTTCTGAGGTCTCTATAGTATATGCTGACAGTGACAGATCAGCTCTGGGTCTTTGCACGGCCTTCCTCCCTCAGCTAGCTGGTTCCCAACCCCAATAGAGAACATATTTCATCCGTTTGCATTCAAACCTATCTAGGTCACAGGCATATTCTGCATATGGGCCTGATGAATGGGCTGTGTCTAGGGCATTTATGCAAGTAACACATCACACCCACTTTTCCATATTGGAGCAAACCTCCATTACCGTTTACAGGTTTTAATTTTTCTCCTCCGTAATTGTGAACATACATATTTTGCATGTTAGAGGTCACGGGGGCAGTTTAGAATTAATTACTATAATGTGTTTGTGTAGAACAGTAACTGGTAAAATGCAAAGGACAGTGAGTTGTACATGTGTTCCAGAGGGTCCTTCCCTTCCACTTCCGTCTCAGAAACCCCAAGGTCACGTTCTTACTCCCAACTCATCACATATTGAAGCTTGGTCAGGATCCTATTTGATGCTTTTTGATGCTCAAGGTACCCCCTTTAGCGTCACTTTTATACGTGCAGGGTCCTCCGTTGATTTCAGTTGTTTGCCTTAATTGAATGGTTTGCATGCAAACTTACCCATTTCTGAACAATATAAAACACGTAACAGGCAAATATAAGTACAGTCACAGGTATTTATTTACAGTAGACATGGTGAATGGTAACAGGGATTTGGCAACTGCCATATTCCAGTTAGTTTTTATTGTATTTTAGTTTATTTTCCCTTTTAGTAATTAGTATAAATCCAGTGTGTTCAGTGCATTCCACTGTGTCCACTAATTTAATGTGTCTAAAAGTTATATTTTGTGATATTTGATTCAGTGTCATATTCAAAGTTACTGTGCACCATGTGTAACTGGTAACACCTTTCTATAGAAGTCGGTTTCCGCCACTGAAAAAACAAAAAAAACAATTCTGACTTTTTTTCTCAGAATTGTGAAAAAAAGTTATATTTGCGAGTTTATATCTCACAATTCTAAGAAAAAATTAGAAACTCACAATTGCCAGACAGAAAGCAACTTTATATCTTACAATTCTTGACTTTAGTAATAAAAAAATATTTAGTTTAGTTAGAGAACAGACAGTACAATTATAACAGAACACAGCTGCTCACTGCAGTGTGATGAACGACAGTCGCATTACTGATCATATTTCATTTATCACCTGAAGAGAGTGAGTCGAGCTGACTGACAAGAAGAGAGAGGTGAGAAAGACAAGACTATGGCGGAAATGTTTTAAAACGAAATGCAAAAGCGCCTGTTTTAAAAATATTTGGATTTGGAAAGCATGTTACATTCTGCCATGTATCTAAGGTGATAGTGAAGTTTTTATATTAATTTGGTTTCACAGGGTTTGCTGATTTTTATTTATTTAAACTGTGTAATTTTTTATTTATTTATTTTTTTAGTATATATTACATTAAGGTGTTGTAATGCCAAGCCAGCAGAGGGAGCCATCACCCGAATACTGACTGCACGCTCCCTCTGCTGCTTCTACACTCACTTCCTGTTTGGGACTACTTAAGCGGTGACCATGTGCTCGTTCACTGCGAAGTATTGCCAGTTTACCTGCCTTACCAAGCGTTTTCTGATTATTCTGATTTGTTTGCACGTGTATGATTCTGCCTCGTATTCTGACTACCGATTTCTTGGATTTCCCTATTTGGATTGTTTGCCTGTGTGGACTGTTATCAAGGTTTGACCTTATTGCCTGGTTTCTCACTACGATTTACGGATTACCCTTGGACTGTCGAAAGAGCGGACTGCTTTCTGGTTATCGACCCACTGCCTGGTTACACGTGTATGTTTTCTGTTGTTTGCAATAAACTTCCGCATATGGATTCTAACGCCGCCTCAGCGTCCTCATTACAGAATACTTCGCCTACCTTGAATCCAGCGGAGGTTTCCAACTTGCAAGCAGCATTCGCTTACCAGAGCGAACTACTAAAGAGTTATCAAGAACAGCTCACGAAGTTACAATCAGTCAATGAACACCTGACGCACTACGTACGATCTCTTCCTCCTCCCATGCCTTCAACGGTAAGCTTCGCTCTTCCTAACAAGTTTGACGGTACGGCTGAGCAATGCAAAGGGTTTGTTCGTCAGGTAAAGCTTTATTTTGAGTACCAGCAAGACCGATTTGAATCGGAGGAGAAGAGGTGTGTGTTTCTCATGACTCTGCTCACAGGGAGGGCTCTCGATTGGGCTTCAGCCGTATGGGACGCTGACCCTCAACTCAAAAAATCTGTTGAATATTTTCTGCTACAAATTCACGAAGTGTTCGAATATCCCGCAGGGGGCAGGGATATTTCGACTCAAATTATTCACGCCAAACAAGGTAACCGTACAGCAGCGGAGTACGTGATTGAGTTCCGTACTCTGGCAGCCCAGAGTGGATGGAATGATGTTTCTCTTAAAGCTATATTCTACAACAGTTTAAACATCGATCTGCAAACTAAGCTTGCCTGCCGACGAGAGAATTCATCATTTTCTGAACTCATTAACCTCACTATCAAGATCGACAATCTCATGAGGCAGTCACCCAAGCAACGCACAAGCAAAGGCAATCGTCACATTTCCCCAATCTGTGATCCAGCAACAGAACAAACACAGGCCGAACCTATGCAACTTAACGCTTCACGATTGACTGAGGAAGAATGGGTTAGACGTCGTCTAAACCATCTGTGTTTTTACTGCGGTGGACCAGGCCACCGTAGCATCGGATGTCCACTCAAGTCCAAGACTTCCTCAGGGGTAAATATCCAAAACTTCTCAATACTACAGTACAAATCTCTGACATTGCCGGTTACCATAAGAACTGATACTCCCTCTCTTGACCTTACAGCGATGACTGACTCCGGGGCCGCATTGAATCTCATCAATAAAGACATCGTCAAGAAATATAACATCCCCACTCAACCATGCATACCTCCCATCCAGATCAAAGCTATCAACGACACTCTCATCGACCACGGCATCCATTATCAAACCAAAACAGTGACACTACAGATCGGTCTGCTTCACCAAGAGAGCATTACCTTGTATGTGGTCGATTCACCAAGTACGAAGTAATCCTCGGATTTCCCTGGCTCTCCATCCATGATCCTGCCATCTCTTGGTTTCAAGGGGAATTGACTCACTGGTCACAATTCTGCATGGAGAACTGTCTCCTCGTTCAGCCACAACCATGTCTCACCACAAGCATTGAGAGTCCGGACACTAAGGTAAAGATTACCATTCCCAGTCCCTATCAAGATTTATCTGAAGTTTTCAGTAAGACAAAAGCCACACAACTCCCCCCACACCGCCCCTGGGACTGTGCCATTGATTTACTGCCCAACGCCATGCCACCCAAGAGTAAAGTTTACCCGTTCTTACCAGTCCTTCATAAATGAGATCCTCAAGGACTTCATGAACAAGTTTGTAATCGCCTATATCGACAACATTTTGATCTATTCCAAGACAGAAGCAGAACATGTTGCTCATGTACATGCAGTATTGTCTCGTCTACTGGACCACCAATTGTATGTCAAGGCAGAAAAGTGTGAGTTTCACGTCCACCAGACATCCTTCCTAGGATATCAAGTCAGCCACCAGGGGGTCAAGATGGACTCCAGTAAAATCCAGGCAGTCACGGAGTGGCCTCAACCGTCAACCATCAAGGAGCTCCAAAGATTCCTGGGCTTCGCTAACTTCTACCGCCGATTCATCCGTAACTATAGTACCATTGCTGCTCCATTGACCTCACTGCTTAAGAACAAACCCAAGAAACTCTGTTGGACCGAAGACGCAGATCGAGCATTCACCACACTCAAGGCAAGTTTTACCTCAGCCCCTATTCTGAAACACCCCAATCCTGAATTACCATTTGTTGTGGAGGTGGATGCATCGGACTGTGGAATCGGAGCTATCCTGTCGCAACGTCACGGTCAGCCAGGCAAACTTCATCCATGCGCCTTTTACTCCAGAAAACTCACCAGTGCTGAACGAAATTACAACGTGGGAAATAAAGAATTATCCATGAAAGCCACTATTGAGGAGTGGCAACACTGGTTAGAGGGCGCCCGACATCCGTTTCAAGTTATCACTGACCACAAGAATCTTGAATACATTAAAGGTGCTAAGAGGCTAAATCCTCGCCAGGCTCGTTGGGCCCTCTTCTTCACTCGCTTTAACTTTACAGTCACTTATCGACCTGGAAGCAAGAACAGTAAGCCAGACGCTCTCTCCCGGCAACATGATCCTCACATGGATCTTCTCCCACCGGAACCCATCCTTCCACCCACTGTCATTCTGGCTCCCATTTCATGGGACATCATGGATGAGATTCAGCGCAGGCACGAGCAAGACCCCCCACCGCCACAATGTCCACTCAATAAACACTATGTACCTCAAGACATGCGTCAACAAGTGCTCCAATGGGTCCACACATCTCTCAGTGCAGGACATCCAGGTATATCACGCACCTTACATCTATTGAAGAATTCATTCTGGTGGCCATCAATGACTGCTGACACCTCTACATTTGTCAAATCATGTCAGACCTGTGCCCAGTCTAAGACCCCCAAGGAACTGCCTTCAGGCCTACTTCAACCATTACCCATTCCACAACGACCCTGGTCTCATCTGTCCATAGATTTCGTCACAGATCTGCCACCCTCCCATGAGTTCACAACCATTCTGGTAATCATTGACCGTTTCTCCAAATCCTGCCGTCTCATCCCATTGAAAGGTCTACCCACTGCCATGGAAACAGCCCTAGCCCTTTTCAACCATGTCTTCCGTGTCTATGGTTTACCTGAGGATATCGTAAGTGACAGAGGAACTCAATTCACTTCTCAAGTCTGGAAAGCCTTCTGCAAGCAGCTAGACATCAATGTCAGCCTCACCTCAGGTTACCATCCGCAAAGTAATGGGCAGGTGGAGAGATTGAATCAGGAAATCGGTCGATACCTGCGTACTTACTGCAGCAGAGAACAGCACAGATGGTCAGAGTTTCTCCCCTGGGCCGAATATGCCCAAAACTCACTCAACCATTCCTCTACAGGCCTCACCCCCTTTCAGTGTGTCCTGGGGTTTCAGCCCCCCATGTTCCCGTGGTCTGGTGAACCTTCCTCGGTACCGGCTGTTGATGATTGGATTAAGCGTAGTGAGAGGGTGTGAGACAGTGCCCATGTGCGTCTCCAGCGGGCTGTAAGGAATCAGGAGATCCAGGCCAACAGATGCCGCCTTCCACACCCTCCCTACCAACCTGGACAGCGGGTCTGGCTCTCTACAAGGGACATCAAGCTGCGGCTGCCCAGCAGGAAGCTCAGCCCAAGGTATGTAGGTCCATTTAAAATTCTCAAAAGAATTAATGAAGTAACCTACCAGCTTGAGCTTCCTCCTAACTACCGTATCTCTCCCTCCTTCCATGTGTCTCTTCTCAAACCGGTCCACCCGGAGGCTGACCCCGGCCAGATGGCCCCAGAACCGCCGCCACCCCTGGAAGTGGACGGCTTGCCCGCCTATCAGGTGAGGGAGTTGCTGGACTCTCGGCGTAGAGGGGGTCAGCTCCAATATTTGGTGGACTGGGAGGGCTATGGGCCTGAGGAGAGGTCATGGGTAGCATGTGACATTCTGGATCCGTCCCTCACGGAGGAGTTCCACTGAGCCAGACCCGACCGTCCAGCACCACGACCACGGGGACGTCCTCGCCGAGCTCCAGGAGTCGCTCCTAGAGGGAGGGGTTCTGTAATGCCAAGCCAGCAGAGGGAGCCATCACCCGAATACTGACTGCACGCTCCCTCTGCTGCTTCTACACTCACTTCCTGTTTGGGACTACTTAAGCGGTGACCATGTGCTCGTTCACTGCGAAGTATTGCCAGTTTACCTGCATTACCAAGCGTTTTCTGATTATTCTGATTTGTTTGCACGTGTATGATTCTGCCTCGTATTCTGACTACCGATTTCTTGGATTTCCCTATTTGGATAGTTTGCCTGTGTGGACTGTTATCAAGGTTTGACCTTATTGCCTGGTTTCTCACTACGATTTACGGATTACCCTTGGACTGTCGAAAGAGTGGACTGCTTTCTGGTTATCAACCCACTGCCTGGTTACACGTGTATGTTTTCTGTTGTTTGCAATAAACTTCCGCATATGGATTCTAACGCCGCCTCAGCGTCCTCGTTACAGGTGTATGCTGTGCTTCCAAGATTTCTTTTTTGTTTTGCTAATAAACATTCTACATTTCTTATTTATTTGGTTACACAGTGTTTATTGATTTTCAGTTTTGTATACCCATTTAATTTTTATTTGTTTTGTTAATAAAAGTTTATGGTAATGCTGCTAATTTAAAAGTGAAAGTAAAATGTGCACGACGTTTTTACAAGCTCCGTAAAACCGAAGGAAAGTGAAGAAGAGAAAACTCAAACTAACTAAAAACACACAACTGCCTCACACCGAATTGCTGCTAATTTGAAAGTGAAAGTAAAACTCGAACTATACTTAAAGATCATATTGCTATATTGTTTTCCTTAGATTTATTTTTTTCCTTTTTTCTTTAAAAAGGTCTTTTAAAAAGTCTTAAATTTACCCTCATAAAACCTGCAGAAACTCTGTCATAGTTCACCGGTTACACAAATAAGCTGATAGTTATTATGATGTTAAGTCCAAAAACTGATTCTGTATTATCTGTACTAAAAACACTAGAAATCAAATGTTACAAGTAAAACTGTGCATCAAAATACATTATAAAAATAGATTTTTACTGTGAAATTTGGTAAAGCTTACATTTAATAGTGTGTTTTTTCTTTTTTTCTAAATGAAAAAAAAAAAAAAAATGTTGGAAATGAGTGTGAAATGTATGGAAGCCCATTTCTGTCACTGAATAAAAAACGTAAAAAGTTAGTTGTGACTTTTTATCTCACAGTTCTGACTTTTTCTTATAATTCTGACTTTTTTCTCAGAACTGTGAGAGATAAACTCAATTCTGAGAAATAAAGTCAGAATTGTGAGCACATATCAGTCTTTTTCCCCTCAACATTGGACGTTATAACTTGCAACTGCAAGTTAATATCTCACAATTCTGAGAAAAAATAAATAAATAAAAAAATTCCAGCAATTCTGACTTTATTTCTTGCAATTGTGAGTTTATATCACACAATTCTGAGAAAAAAATACCAATCAGGCCAATACTGATTTATAAAAAAATCTTTATCTGAACTTTATCTGACCCTCTGTTAATGTCAAAAGCATCAATATAACCACTACACGGCTTTTAGCTGAGCAATAGCAAATTGTTAAAGCACAGAGAACCTTATCTGAGTTTTTCCACAACAATACAGCCATTTTACAGCTGTCAAGTTCAAAGTAACATCCAGACGCTTTTTTGAGAATTGTTACTGACAGGTGACAACAGCGTTCTCATAACTAGTGTTTTTTTTTTTTTTTCCATTTGTCTTTTCTTGAGAGAGATTTTCACCTCCAGTGTCACCTTTTAACTGCCATACAAACCTCCGGCACCTCTACTGCGCCTCTTTAAAACACACAAAAGTCAGTAAACATTTGTCTGTCTGTGTGAAGGCATTCTGACTGAAAAAGTATACACTATTCAGGGTGCCTTGGGGGGAAACATGCTGAGCTTGATTGGCAAATAAGAAAAGCTTTTTCTACTCGCAAACAAGAATGCAATAGAATCGTGTTTATGAGAACCCCATCTGTTTAATGTCCCCTCGTGTGTATTTCGTGGTTGCAATGGAAGGAGGGAATGTTTGGTAAACCACGTTCGCTTATCATTTTGGCAAAGCATTTTGAGTGATTTGCAGTGTGGCCTTACACCGCTTTGTGTAAATGTTTTCACAAAGTTATAAAGAAACTTTATTCCAATGACCTTGCTTTACTAATTCATTCTCCCTAACATTTAAGCTAATCTGGATCCGTTTTTCCACGCTGTTAACTCGTTTATGTGGTTCATTTGCTTTGTTTAATTTGATTCAAAAAGGAGGAGACTTAACTCTTCGAACAACTGTGCAGGCAGTTATGTAACTGCAGGGAGCATTTGTTGTTTACGTCTGGCTCAATTTCAGTTTCTCGATAGCAGTATCCCATTTTCTGACAAAAACACTACAACCAAACATTGTAACATAGAAATAAAACCCCTGCTTCTCTAGTAAACAACAACATTTCATAATTAGAGTCATGCTAGGCTCTAGGCCTACTTATTTTGTGGAGGTCAGTTCGCAAAACAGAAACTGTGGTACGTCTGGGGAGAATATCAGATTAATAGTGCTAATCAGTGTGATCTCACCTAATATGTTGTCTGTGTTGCTAGATAAAATCATACCATGCAAACCAGAGTTCTCACACTTAAACAAATCATGGCCCTCTAAAAATGCTGCCAACCCCCACTGAGACTGAGACCAGCAGTAGCATATTATCTTTAATCATATTAATCATTTCCCTTAATAAATGCGGGTCATTGGGAATTTTAATGCTGTACATATTAAACTTTAAATGTTAAAATTTAAATGTCCATCATTTTCATGCAGCTGCTATAATAGACCAAGCAGAAACTGAGAGCAGTCGAGCAGGCAGAAAAAAAATGTCACAGTAGCACATATACAGCTTCAAAAGGCATTACTTTGGTTAAAAACAAAGAACATTTTTAAATATGTCAGTTTTAATCTATGTATCAGTATGTTCCTTTATTTTATGGAATATGAATGAAGATATTTTGAGAAATGGCTCAGTGTTTTACTGTTTTGACAATTTAGTTACCAACATTATTCAAAATATCTTCTTTTGTGTTCTGCAGAGGAAAGTCAGTCATACAGGTTTGAAACGACATGATGGTGAGTAAATGATGACAGATTTTTTCATTTGGAGGTGAACTGTCTCTAAGGCGAGACACTGCAGGTAAATAAGGTAAAAAAACAAACAAACAAAGAAAAACTAATAGTTATCACTTTACTCACCCAGCTGATTGATTACATCAGGGGTGCCCAACCCTGTTCCTGGAGATGTACCTTCCTGCAGAGTTTAGTTCCAACCCTGATCAAACACACCTGTATGTAATTATCAAGTGCTCCTTCGGGTCCCAATTAGTTGGTTCAGGTGTGTTTGATCAGGGTTGGAGCTGAACTCCGCAGGATGGTAGATCTCCAGGAGCAGGGTTGAACACCCCTGGATTACACTGATAATTGTAAAAATGTTTTGTTTTACGAGTTTTCTAAAATGTTAAGTTTAAATATGCAAATGAAGCATTATTTAATGAAATACGTGGTAATGCATTCTTGATTAATTTTTTGACATATTAGAGTCAAAAGTTTTTACAGAGGGAGTTTTGGGTATCTCATTTTTGTCACTCCATAATTCAGAAAATACTTATAACAGACAGAAAACACTATATTTTAACAATTTTGGGGGGAATAAAATGTTGTATATAATCAAGCAAATTATATATCCCTCTGCAAAAACCTTCAGGATATAGAAAGGAATAAAAATGTAAAGTTTGGTGTGTGTAAGTGCTACTGAAGTGGAGATTTATGGCTCAGTGCAGAAGAATAAACTCATTTTGAGAAAGCAGCCTTTAAAATATGTATTGTAATTGAAATCTATTGACACAAATAGATGAAGTGCTATAAAAGAATCACTTTTATACAACAGTGTATTTTGGATGTTTTCTTTCCACTAGTCTAAAAAAAATAAAAACAAAAAAAACATATGAAAAACTTTTAAGTATTAAAAGTCTGTTTAAAAAGTTTAGAGGCAGATGTTGAAATTTTAATACAACACCAAAGTGAATACCTTATAATACACTTTACCAGTCAACATATCTGAGAACTGTCACAAATATAACATCATAATGTCTTGATTTGATCATACATCCCACAGCACATCATGAGGCCTAACCTAGCCCTTTACTTCATATTATATCCTGATGTAATGCATTGCTTTCTAATGATTACATACACTCTAGGATCAAAACATAATCTAAACATAGAGCGTTTGTATAAGAACACGGACATGCCGACAGTCACGTCAAAGCCACACAGATCTGCACATAAATTAAGAACATCTTCCCACTTCATATTTCTCCTTCATAATTAAAAACCAGTCATTTGTTGAAGATTTGAAGTTTATTAATTATTTATCATTTCAAAGACTTTTGATTCAAACGTTTTTCATTTCTCAGACATTACTGTGGCAAGTCATTTGAAAAAAACTAGACTTTCCAAATTTGTTTATTAAAGAAAAATATATTTGACAACTTTGAATAGTTTTCTTGGCAGAATAGATTGGCAGCAGTGGATGAAACGTTTTTCTACGTTCCTCTACAACATGCTCCTGTGAGAATGTCTGAAGTACTTGTAATAACAATGATACCCATATATGTATATGTAATAACCCCATATAGCATACCCCCTACAGGTGGAGCTGGGGAAGGTGGAGGGTTTCTGAAGCACACTGCAAACTGCTACAGCAAGCACTAGCCATATCTTTGACTGTTGAGCAGCAAGCTCAACTGGCTCCCGATAGAAGAGAGAACCAATCAGCAGTGCCATGTGATGATGTCGTTATGTCAGATTGAGGTAGACCTATCAGACTGCGCCATATAAAATTTCACGCCAGAACTTTGTTGTATAATTTAACAAAAAATGGACAGGCACAGACACACATTACAGATCATAGTATAACTTTATTTTTATCAGCTTCATTTGCTGCTCTGAAACATCATCATTATGATGAAAACAACAAATTTTCTGTCAGTGTATCACATTGTTTCTGAAGGCTGACATAGAATACTACATATTTGATTCAACATACATGTTAGATCGAAAATATTTGGTAAATATGAATATTTTAGATACTAAAAAGCTATTGTTTAGATGGCCACTTAAAATTAGACTATATACTTCTAATATAAAAATGTATAGTTTTAATAAAATGATATATAAAACAGGCACATAGAACGTGTTATTGATTTAACGGCTTTTGTATATTTTTAAGCACATTTCATTATCAGACATGCCTGTTTTCTTATGCCAAACTTCAAAAAATTCAATCACACAGCCAACCTAAATATTCCACTTCCTCTTCTGCCAGCAAATTATTGAGATAATGAATTTTGAACTCCAGGCATTTGCAACAAAGCAATTCTCATGCCCCCTCATGAAATCCTGCAATCCACTGTAGCAGGGGTCAGCCCACTCACAATCAAGTCCCATCATTATTCCTAGTTAGGCCTTTGGAAACCTCTTTGCGGTGGGCAGAGCAGCTGTGAATGTTTATGATATACGTGTATATTTTGCAGGTGCCTGCAATGTTTCACCCTGGCTACAAACAGGAGAAAGTGGGTTTAGAGTAAAAAGAGTGAAGGTTGTGCAGAAGAGAGCCTGATCCCTACTGCGAGGGGTCGTGGTGGACCTGTGAAGTTGTGAGGCTTTTTATCTTCCAAAGGCCCTGGTGATCTGGCAGGGATGCTGAGTACCACAGACATAGATTTAAGATCCAAATCAGTCTGTGTCTGCATGAAGGTTTAGATTTGGTTGTGACAGGACCATATCCAGTGCATACCTCCAAATCCTCCTATACAAATGCCTTACTGACCATAAAACCAAGATTTTGCCACATCTATTCCTGCTTTCTGACCTAAACCCCCTTGAAAATGTGTGCTGTGGGTTTAAATACCTATAAGTGAGAACCAAGGAGAGATTTTGTTTGGTCTGATGGTCTTAGATCCCTTAATAATTGTTCTCTCTTCTCATCCATTACACTATAATATAATAGAGACTGTAATCTCAGGAAAATGAAAGGTCTAAATTCAGGATGCCATCAACTGTGACAGCAAAGACTTTTTGGCTGTTTTACCTGATTCATTACGATTCCAATTTCATTTTGACTGAAATCTGAAAAAATGTGCCTTAACTATAACAGATCACCATGGCAACAAAACTGTTGTGAATTCTAGTTCTGCAAATGTCTAATTATATACTATGTGCCACTTTTGTGATCCGTTAGCATAGATTGGTTATTGATGAACAGTGAAGCGTGAAATTGGACTATAATTAGTGAAAAATAGAATGTATCCATTAATGAGACACAGTCATTAATGAAGATTTCAGGCTATCGTTCTTCTTTCTGTGTAATACCTCTTTGGAAATGCGTTCAGGCGGTGGGGGGGAGCATTACATAAAATGTAATCTAGTATAAGCTATTATTTTTCACGAGGTTCTCTGTGTGTTTATGCGCACGGTTTCTTATGTGCGAGCGGAAAAAGCACTGGACAGACAGGAAATGGATCTGTGACAAAATGCTGCAGCTTGGAGCTAAGATTAGAAATTCATCTGTCTTCAATGAAATATTCAAGCACACATGGCCCAGTCAGTGGCGTTACTGAAATGATGGCTGTCTGAACTACACTGAACAATATTGAGCCCATACATCCAAAAGTTTAGTCCAACCACAAGTCCTAGGTAACAGTACAACTTTGCTATTAAATCCGAGCCAAGGCTAGGAAGCCTTTGCACATGTAAAAAGCTTTCTAGTATTTATGAGGATCTGGCTTGGGTCAGCGCCTACTGCACATAACAAGTGATATATGAAGGCACATATAGCCTTTCCTGACAACCACAGGATATGTTCAGGAATCAGTGGCGTCCTTTCACAGCCCTCACAAACCTAAAGAGAAAAGCAGAAAGCTAGCAGACGCTTAAGGGTCAATTTTCCAAGGCTTTAAAATCAGACGAAGGGACAGTCCAATTTGCATGCTTTAAGATAATTTAGTAGTGACCTTCAAAGTGTAGAAAAACCCTGCGCAACAAATATGGAATGTGAAATGTCAGAGTGATTAGAGAAGATGGCTCCTTAGTTGCACACAAAGCTGGTGCTGTTCCCAAAAATTAGACCACTTTTAGCAGCTCCTGTGCTCTATAATGCCTGAAATCAGCTGCCATGGCCCCAGACTAAACAATAACTCTAGAGAAGGATGGAAATAAAAAGAAAAGAAGTCAACTTGAACTGTAGGAATGACTCCAAACTTTAAAAGTTTGAAATGTCACTGAGTTTTTTACAGGTTATGGAATATGCGGGGATGGAAGTTTAATAGCTGGGGTTGAACTTGTGGTGTAATATGTACACATCATTACATGGACAAAAGGCCAGCTACAGAGGCGATACCACAATATTATTATCCATGGGATTTAAAGGAGAACTCCACTTTCAGAACAGTCGTGAAGAAATTATGGTTTTTGAGGAAGGCATTTCAGTATTTTTCTCCATATAATGGACTTCATTGGTGCTCCGATTTTGTACTTCCAAAATGCAGCTTTAAAGGGCTCTAAATGATCCCAGCCGAGGAAGAAGGGTCTTATCAAGTGAAACGATATGTAATTTTTATTTTTTATTTTTTGGAAACTACTTTTTAAGCACAAAAGCTTGTGTAGTACAGGCTCTGGGATGCGCATTCATGACACTACATACTATTGAATCACGTCGAAAGATCACACAGACCTGCAGACCCAGTGTTTACAAAGTGAACGTGCAAAGACTACAAAGTGCAAGTAAGTCAAAGGCTGTTTACAAACAAAAAGGTACAACAATGTCAGATGGAGTTTTTTTGCAATACTCTACTTTTTGAGCTGGAGTACACAGACGATGAACTTGTGTCACAGACATGATTCGTAGTGTCGTGGATGCGCATACCAGAGCCTGTGCTATACGAGTTTTTGTGCTTAAAAAGTATACAATTTTTTATTTAAAAAAAAAAAAAAAAATGACTGATCGTTCCTTTAAAGAGAAGTACACTTCCAGAACAAAAATGTACAGATAATTTACTCACCTGTTTGTCATCCAAGATGTTTCGTATAGTGGACTTCTATGGTGCCCCCAAGTTTAAACTTCCAAAATGCAGTTTAAATGCAGATTCGAATGGCTCTAAATGATTCCAGCCAAGGAAGAAGGGTCATCTAGCAAATGATCATTTTCGAAACAAATTGACAATTTATATACTTTTTAAACTCAAATGCTCGTCTTGTCTCGTCTCTGCGATGCGCATGCGTAGTCTGTGTAATCTGGGTCAATACAGTTAGGGTATGTCGAAAAACTCCTGTCACAAACAAAAAAGAAAGACACAAACATCCTAGATGACAAAGGGGCGAGTAAATTATCTGTAAATGTTTATTCTGGAAGTAAACTTCTCCTTTAACATATTGTTATTTCTGTAAGAGAGCCTTTTAAAAAATGTTCGCATACTGTACATGTCATGTTCTAATTACAAGGGGGCTACAGGGAGCACATACTTCATTAGTTTTAGTCAAAGACCCACTGAAAATCAGGCCTAGGCAATGGGTGGCCACTTATCACACATTGGAGTGTTATTTAATTTTTTATTTTTTTTTACAGCTGGAGGTGATCTTGGACTGAAATTTAGCTAAAAGGAATATTAACATTGACTATCAAAACAGCCACTTGCAATGCTTTACACAGACAGCTGCTTTCGGTTAAAAAGAAGAGAAACCTCCAATAGAGTTGGGTATTGTTTTTATATAAAGAAAAACATTCCTAAAGATTGTTGTTTATACACACACATATATAAGAATGCTGTGAAATTGCAGTTCAGATTACAGGTAAAATAAAAGTCAATTCAATCTGATACTGTATAAACAGAAGCTGTTTTCTCTGTATTAAGTTTGAACACTGCAGCTGTCTTGAACACAGATTCTTTATTGATGCACACCTTCCATGCAAATCCCCCCTCACACCCCACCTCTACAGAAACACAACCCCACCACAGCAGAGAAAACACAACAGCATAACCCAATCACAGACTGCTTTCTGATCCAACTTTCACAGTAAATAACATTATTAAGGACTTTAAATAGACATTCGTGATCTTGTTAGAGTTAATTCACAGAGACAAATATGTCACAAACAGATTGGTTAGACCGTTAATTACTTTGATTTTAAGATGACACAATTTGACATAGCTGAAACTAACAAATGCCTTTTTTTCTTTTTACAAATTTGAGATGTCTATTTTTAAAACATCCTCTTTTGTCAGATTTTTTTTTTTTTCTTGCAATTAGTTTCTCTCACACACTGAAATAATGCAATTAGGGTTATTTGGTGTGATGGATCACATATATAGTTGTCAGGATGAACAATTATCTTAGTGTGATAAAGTGAGATAAATAAATTACAGCAGTCTAATTAGGAAGTTTGTATTTGAGCTAAGAAAGAAAGCAGTGAGTTTTGTGTTAGTTAGTTAGTTAGTTAGTTAGTTAGTTAGTTAGTTAGTTAGAGTCAGGTTATCTTGATTAAAACAAGGCAGGAGTTAAGATAAGGAAAGAGAAAAGAATTTTCATGTCACATAGTTCTCATCTTAACCATATCTTAGCTTTTTTGAGTTTAGTGTCAAGTTGTGCCCAAACTATAATGGCCAATGAAACAGGGCCGTAACCACCATAGAAATTGAGGCAGACAAGTCCTCCCCAATAATTAGAAATGGGTGGGGTAGGGTGTTTATAGAAACTAGTAGGGCTGGCAAACAATGAATTGCGATTAATCGCATACAAAATAAAAGTTTGAGTTTGCCTAATATATGTGTGTGTACTGTGTGTAATTATTATGTATATATAAATATAAGCACATTCATGTATATATTTAAGAAATATTTACAAGTATACATATTTATTATCATTTTTATAGAATTTATATTATATATAAATTAAAATATTTTGTACATAACATATTTCTCTTAAATATATACATGAATGTGCTTGTATTTATATATACATAATAATTACACATTATTACAATGCTAATTACATTATTTTGTATGCGATTAATCGCGATTAATCATTTGCCAGCCCTAGAAATGAGTTTTTTGCATTTTGTGCATTGAGTTGTATTCTTGCCGTAAGTGTTGCACTATTTCTGCCTGTAGAAAGCAGGTGGTAGACAGAATTTTGTGTATTTCTGTATTTTAAAGAGCTGATTCTAACGTCTGGAGTGCAGTGGGGTAGTGATGCTCTACAGTCCCAATAAAGTACGGCAAATCACAGTAGTCTGCTGTATTCTCCACAACCAAGCATTTAGAAATAGTCCACAAGTTAGGGAATTGTTAACTGCATTTAAACTGCGAATTCCCCATTCCATTATTTGCATAATCCCTTCAGTTGCTAAAACAATGCAAACAAAAAAGCGCTATCAGTGGGTGCCATTCATTTTTAGTGAACCTCCCTCAGTGACACATAAAACCAAAAACAAATAAAACTAAAATAAATGTGCTTCCGAACAATGTTAGCAAAAAAGCGCCACCTCTATCCAGCTCACAGCACGTCCAGCTGGGTATGAAGCGCTTCCATTTCATAAATCATAACACCGAACATATGCCCGAGCTGCGTGAGTGTGTGCTTTCATCTTCTTCAGCCACTTTTCTTCAACACTTCTTATCCAAAATAAACGCGTGGCAGAGAGAGGTAGTCACATCTCATACTTGTTCACTTCCAAACAGAGGGCTTAAGGTTGCATGGAGCCGGAGTCGGATGGGAAGTTGGCTAGCGGAACGATAACTGTGTGAGCGTGTTTACGCGTGTATCAGCGTGGGTGGGGGCAGGTCACTCGGTCACGTCCGAACTCAAAGGAAGTTGATCACTGCCGGCTTATCGCAGGCCGAGCCAGGCCACCCCTCGCGAATTAAAGGAGAAATAGTATCTTGCTCACTCATTTTTCAACCTCCCCGAGAAGCGGGAGAGCCCCGTATCCTTTCTTTCTCATCCGCTGCTGTTCAGCAGAGATAATCCAGGGCCCATTCTAGGCTGCTGAATCCATCTTACTCCAGGAGGTGGACCAGAGTCCTTGGCTCCAGCGAGGTCATTGCTTTTACGAACCTGCCTGAGCGCACACATACCGTACACACTTGCTTTCTTTCACATTTTTATTTTTTTAGACATTTAGGCTTGTTTTGTTTATTATCTTTGCATTATACATCAGAAAGTATGCACTGATTGCTTTGAGTTAATAAAAAATGAAATACCAAGAGGCAAAAGTGTGTGCACTACTCATCCTCGCCACACATACTATACTTTGATCTGCACATGGAAGACAAATACCAGGTGTTGTTAGGTTGCAGGGTATCTCATTTGATTGTGTTCCTCACAGTGCCGGGTGTTCATTTAGGGATCTTTCTCGGGAATAAACTCCAGTGTCTCATTATAGAGCTTTGAATCATAGAACATGACGCTCACAGAAAATGAAAAAGTGTAATGTCTAAGCTGTCTCAGCTGTCTCAGTCTCAGCTGCATATATATGAAACATGAATATTATATCCGTGTCTGCATGCATACATTGAACAATATATAGTTTTAAAAAAAAGACTAATGAAAAATACATGGGAACATTCAATATGAAAAATAATTATTTGAATTCAATAATTAGAAAGAGCACTTTTTGTACACAATGATAAGATTTTGCAACTTCTTTAATTACCAGAGATTTGGCATTTGTATATAATAATTATTGGAAAAGAAATGGAAATTATCTACTTGATTATCAGATAGGTTAAATATAAACTGGAAGTAAACATAAAAATACTCTTTTGTGTACACGTGGCTTTTCTATTTAAGCATGACTTGCTCATCTTGACCAAAAAAAAAAAATAAAAAATCTAGAACAAAACTACCTAGCACAAAGCTGTGCTGAAAAGACCAATGCAAAGACTACAGATGTAATACTTGTAGCTAACATGTGTAACTTTTATTTCATTTTATGTATTACTGTATATTTATTTATCCTAAACTTTGCTGTAAAATCGATCACACTTAATTTTAAGGTCCAATTGTTACTATTAACAAACAATTAACCATGACTTTTGCATCAATAAACTCCTGATTCGCTGCTTATTAATAGTAAGTAAGCTAGTTGTTAAGTTTATGTATTGGATGTTTAGGGATATGTGCTTTACAAGTACTAATAAACAGCCAATATGTTATTAATAGGCATGCTAATAAGCAACTATTTTTTTTGTTTTTATTATTGACCAAAGTGAAACACATAGATTGACAGCAACATCTTGACAGTGACTTATACATAGGATGAAATCAGTCACAAATATATACACACACGTATACACAAATGAGACAGAAAAAAAAACAAAAGGAGAGCAAAGAAAGGAAAAAACAAACAAACAAAAAAACAACAACAACAAAGACCAAGCTGTAAATGTATGGATGTGGTAGTTTAAATAGGTACAGAGATAAGTTAAATCTATAGTTTCATGATTTTTAATAGTAGTTATTATTAATTCAATTTCTGTGTGTTATTTGGTGAGGAAAAAATAGAAAATAAAAAAGAGAGATTATAGCTATAACTGCACTAAGTATTAAATATACATCTATACGATTTACAATAACAATAACAACAACATTATAACATAATATAATACTAGACAGCAGAAAGAGCCACAGATATAATCATCAATATAATGAGCATTTAAGTATATCCTGTTAAAGCTTATTCACTTCTTGGTTGAGTGACTTCAAAACATTGCGCCATGTACAATCACTAATGCAGGAACAAATCTTTCATAGTCAATATATAGATGGAGACAAATCAAATGACACTGACAGATGATAGCCTACTTTTAAAACATACACACATACATAACAGATACATATACATACACATTAACACATACATCCACACACATATACATACATATAAACATACACACATGGATATACACACACACACACACACACACACACACACACACACATCAATACTACAACGACCACCACCTCCACCTCTATTAATAATAATAGTAATAATAATAATAATAATAGAAATAATAGTAATAATAGTATTGAAAATAGTAATAATATGCAGAATTTATAAGTATTGTACAAAAAGAAATAGGACATCATCATAGTCAGTTATCATATAGCTATCATATAATTACAGTATAAACATACCGTCAATTACATACACATATATACACATACATACACAATGTATTCATCTAGAAGCAATTGTTGAACAGTATAGTAAATAACACTCATGTTTTATTCTTCTATTGTAAAGGCATTTTGTTTTTATATATCATGAGACTTAATTAGGACATCAGCTCACCAGCTAAATTTATTCAATATTTAATGGTCGGAACAGAGGGCTGAAGGTTGCATTGAATTTGAATAACTGGTTTTGTGTTTTTGATGTATGTTGTTCTTGAATGATAGGTACCCTTAACGGATGTAGCCACTGTGTAACTGATATTTGGCATTTATTTTTCCAGTTAAGCAATATTGTTTTCTTTGGCGATAGCTAGAGACATGAGTAAAGGTATGAGATGTTTAAAATACGGGTTAATTTGAGAGGTATCGCCGAGGAGGTAGAGCACGGGGAGCGTTGGGATTATAGTTTTGAAAATTTCTGTAAATTTGTTTGTAACATCTGTCCAGAATTGAAGAACTGGTGGGCATAACCAAAATGCATGAAGGCAGGAGTCTTGTGTATTTTAATTGCAGTTCCTAAGCCCATTTTGAACATCTTTTGTCGTGTAATGTGTATTCTATGTACAACTTTATATTGAATTAATTGGATATTTGTGTTTGTGCTAAAAATGAAAGTATTTCTACAAACTGTTTTCTGTAGTTCCACATCTGTGTTGATATTGAGGTCTTTCTTCCATTGTTTAACTGGTGCTGCAGTGTTTGTGTCTATAGATGATATTAAAGTATATAATTTTGTATGCGTCTATGCTGAATTGCTAATTGTGCTAATATGCTTTAAAATTGGAGGAGTTTGTGCAGTATCTTTGATTCCATTTGTAGTTTTAATGGAATTTCTAATTTGTAGATATGATGTTGTTGAGTGATGAGTGAGTGATGGGAGATCAGATATAATAATGTCTTTACATTCTGCTTGTTCTAACTCTAGCCACGGGTTTTGGATGGTGTCGTATCTTATCCATTTGCAAAGCTATTGTAGATGAGATGCTAAGTAATAGTGTAGAAAATCTGGTGCTGCTAAACCACCTTGAGCTTTATTTTTTTGTAGCTTTGTAAGCTTTTGTAAGGAACTAGTTATTAGTAAGAATTGGTCCCTATACTAAAGTGTTACCATAAATTCCCCACATTCATCAAGTTAAATTTATTTTGAAATCCACAGCTTTGTGTACATGTGGACAGCATTTGCCCTTCACAAGAAACCAATGTTCCAACCAGATTCGTGACAACCAAATGCTACAATATTTTGTACTTTTCAGATAATTAATCATCAGTTCTCAGGAAACATTGCAAGTCTGTTGATAGTGGAAGGCACAGTAGTGCAGTTTTAACAGCTCAGACCATTTAGTGTTTTAAGTAATTTTAAGTTAATTTAGAACGTGGTCATTGGAATGTGACAAAAAGTGATAATGGTGATGATGTCTGAGTGGCTGAGTTGTTTACTTTGTAATAAGTCCATCAGTTTCTACCGGTTTGATGCACTCAGGCCAATTTGCACACCTGTTTTGAACACAACTGTCTAACATTTTCGTAATAAAATGCTTAAAAATAAATGGAAGACGTTGATGAGGACTCGTCTAAAAATCATTTTCAACCACATTTGATTACCAAAATAAAGTCATGTACAAAATCTCAACAGAGGGGTAGGTTATAGGAACAGGACAGTTTAGGAATAATCAGTGCATTTCAAAACAAATCTAACTTGTAGCAGATAAATGTGGGGAATTTACAGGAAATTTTGTGATTAAAAGTTCAATGTGACAGACATTAAACCTAAGAGTGCTACATCTAGTCTTTTTATTGCTCTTTTTAGCACTATTTTTTAGGTGGTTAAAATAGATTGTTTTTGTCAATATAAGCTAGTCATGCTTAAACAGAAAAGCAGAAAACTAAAAGTAGAAGTGATAAGCTTTTTTTTTTTTTCTGGAGGGTGAAAAGCTGTGCTTAATTTTTCTTCAGAGACTCATGTACGTTTAAGTTGTTTAAGCATCTAAAACATTTGTACTCAGTAATTGATTGCATTTTAGCAAGTGAGCCACAGCATTTACTCATCAAAAGAACACTTTTTGTTCTTAATTTTGAACCTACTTGAGGATTTTGTAAGCTCTCTGTAGTGCTGTTAAAAGCTGCACGCAACTGAAATTAATTCCTTCAGTGCTCTACAAACACTTCAGTGTTGTGCAAAATAAAGTCCTCTAAAGCCGGAGCCAGAGTTTTTGCTTGGCTCGGTCCTGGCATCAGGCTGATTCTTGAACAGGACATCAATCCACACAATGTTCCACACAGCCTCCGTCTCATCACAGTGACAAATTAGGAGAGCTGCTAATATCAGACTCAGAGGAAGTGCTCTTGCCAAGCTCCATTGGGAGAGAGCCTGACCGATATTAACAGAGCATCTCCCTGTTCCCTTGCACCATGACGGATGAAAAGCATTCCAAGGGGTGGCACACCATGCGTGTCCCGTTCCATCCTGCCTTCTGGCAGCAAATATCACTTAACCAGGCATCCAGAAATCTCTGATGTCGGAGCATTACACCTTAGGCCAGGTTATGCATCTTTGTGTTGGCCTTGGATACGAATGGCTTGCGAGTGAAGGCCCTGTTGTTTCCAGCGTTTGTGAATCTGACGATATACAGAACTTGGTTAAGATTCTGATCATGGTCATTTTTCAGGCTATACAGCATTTAGGCTATCAAGCTCTCATTGTACGTTTGAGTCCAAACTGTTGTAGGTTTGCATCATCGGTGTATGCACCTCAATGAGCCAGTTGTTTCAGGAACAAGTCAGGAAGAGAAGAGGACATTACACTGTAGTATTAAAGTACTTGTCTCTTTTGTATTTAACAGGATTTTTTAAAATCATATTTAGGACTTTTTATGATCTTTTCAAAGGCCTCCACAAACAAAATAGGAGCATATGTCCAAACTGAATAACCTATACAATCTCAAAATAAAATCATAGATTGCAATTTTAAAATATTCAGAACATTTTATTCAATATATTGGTTTGTGTTGAAATTGGTTTGTGTAAAACAATATCAATACAATGCCAAAACTAGTAGTCTAGGGCATGGGTAATATACACTGACCAAAATTATAAACGCAACACTTTTGTTTTTGCCCCCATTTTCATGAGCTGAACTCAAAGATCTAAGACTTTTTCTATATACACAAAAGGCCTATTTCTCTCAAATATTGTTCACAAATCTGTCTAAATCTGTGTTAGTGAGCACTTCTCGTTTGCCGAGATAATCCATCCACCTCACAGGTGTGGTATATCAAGATGCTAATTAGACAGCATGATTATTGCACAGGTCTGCCTTAGGCTGGCCACAATAAAAGGCCACTCTATAGACCAATTTCGAGTGGACGTCACAGTGACGTCATCTGCAGCTGCGCACGCATAGTGGTTGCAGAAAAACACTGGTAGCAAGTGGAGGTAAACAGGTAAACTCCATGGAATAAGAGGGAAAAAAATATTTTTGTGCCTTTTGATGTCAAAATCGGAATGCAAATAATTTTTATACAATACTGTAGTCAAAGACGCCACTTGAAGCTAAACGCAGACGTTTAAACGGACATACTATGGATGAAAACTGCTATGATTACTCTACTTTTAAAGCATAAATTTGATTTAAACAATAGGTCTACATAATATTCACATATGCTGTTCATAGGGGATGTACTGTATTAGCCCTACAGTTACAGCATGAAATATTATTTAAACGTATTACTATTAACTTTTTAACATAACATTTTGTCATTTGATCTCACAATTCTGATTTTTGTTTCTCACAAATGCAAGTTTATATCTCCTAATTCAGACTTTTTTTTTATCTCGATTTAACAAAACTAGGGAGTTTGTTAGTTCTGAGGGAAAAAACAACAGTAGTGTGGGATATAAACTTTGAGCCGAGGGGAAAAAGAGAGAATGACGAGTTATTTTTCCTCCAGAGTTGTGGGATATAATCTCGGAATTGCGAAAATAAAGTCAGAATTTTGAAATATAAAATCAAATTTACCTTTTTCATTCTTTTATTCAGTGGCTCCATAGATTGCCACTTGAACCGCCCATAAAAAACGTCATCCCTGTTTCGGGTCTGTAAGACTATCCCACTATCTAATGTCAATTTCGTTGAATAACATTGCTTATGGCTGGGTGACAAGCTGTTGTAATATGCGAATAACATTTTGAAAATGACATCTAATCAATATAATCTATACTCTTTTTAAATCTAAGTATTTTGTGCCGTTTCCTTGTAATTCTCTAGCTGTAAATTCGCTCTCTCCGGGTTTTCTGCAACCACGCTGCGCGCGCATCCCGAATGTTTACAAACACATAATTGGTCTATAATGTGCAGTTTTGTCACACAGCACAATGCCACAGATGTTGCAAGTTTTGAGGGAGCGTGCAATTGGCATGCTGACTGCAGGAATGTCCACCAGAGCTGTTGCCTGTGAATTGAATGTTCATTTCTCTACCATAAGCCGTCTCCAAAGGCGTTTCAGAGAATTTGGCAGTACATCTAACCGGCCTCACAACCACAGACCACATGTAACCACACCAGCCCAGGACCTCCACATCCAGCATCTTCACCTCCAAGATCGTCTGAGTCCAGCCGCCCAGACAGCTGCTGCAACAATCGGTTTGCATAACCAAAGAATTTCTGCACAAAGAAACTCTGTCCAAGAAACTGAACAGTATTTATAATTTTTTACCTCTGATCCACCGCAATGTCCAACTGTCCTGAACGCGTTCACAACAGCCGGCATGTGATGTGTCAACGTGCTCTGGCATGTATACAAGAGCAATGAGTTGGGACCCAACTCATGTGATTTCTTATGATTCCACCATCTTCTTGATTTATTAACTTGTCATGAAACAAGGTTTGGAAATTATACCATAAGTGTGAGCATGTAACAGTGCATATGAGAACATAATCAATATTATACATTATTGAGTTATATACATGTTATTTATATATTGTGGTACATAAATGTTATATAGTGTTTACTAAAAAAGGGATTTCAGTAAATATTCTGCTTCTCCAACATCTCTTTTTCTCAAATGCACATATATCCTGGTGCAGCACAGATATCAGATAAGAATGATTGACTTTGGATAAAAACCGATAGAGGGTGTCTGTAACTGTAATCAAATCTACTTCATATAGACTCCTACTTCTCAAACACTATAACCACACAATGCTTTTTTTTGTATATGTAACACATCAACGGCTTTGAGCACTGAAATAAATTACAAGAGCTGCCAACTGAAATAAAGCTAATATAACCTTTATAACATGCCACTCTTCCAACTGCTTACCACCTGCATATACAGACCTCACATTAAGTTGCCACAAATTACCTGTCCATCAAAGCTAGTGAAAGTTGGTGTTACAGGTTACCCAGTGTTATCTTCATATGTTAGTATCACTGGTATAGTCATTAAGTCTGTAAGAATATATTCTACAGCATTAACTGACTCTTGTTGGTTCTAATTCTTTGCTGTCAACATCAGTGTGAGACACTTTATACAAATATGACTGCAATAAATGTAGACACAACACCATGATGTCAGTCTGTCGTACCCTAACAGGGTGGAACAACCTGATCTATTTACCTCATCCCATCATTAGCATTCATGTCCGTACATTATCAGCATCAATGCCACATTCCTCCTCTCCTTTCATTTGACATGTTTGTAATTTCAGGGCACTTGCTTGCTGTAGAATGATTTCGCATTCATCATCTTTCAATGCGAGCTCACATATTCAGCTTCTAAGATGCATTAGTGCAATAGGGAGAGAGAGATTTGCATGTCGATTAGGGGAATAGCATACAGAGCAAATTCTTGAATTCTGCATTAAATGGATTTGGTTTGAAATCATAAAAACATAAGAACAGAGAGATGAAAGACCCAAGATGAATGGGTTTTGTGAATGGGTGGTCATTTGGAAAACTTCCTTCCATTCCTCTCTGCTCTGGGTCTGTCACATCTTTACCAAAGTGTCACTGGTACATTGTAGGACATCCGGCAGAACACTCACTGTACAGTGTGTCAGCTATAGAAAAGCTAAAGATAATTACTAAATTATTAATGTGTCTAAAGTGGTCCTGCTTTGATGTGCTGTATCTGATGGAGGAGATGGAGGAACAGAGAGGAATCCCCTCTTGTGAAATGAAAAAGTTTCAAAGTGTATATACTGTGTATAATTACAAATAGATTATATTTTAAACCGGTGTTTCACTCTATGGTGGTCCTCCATGTCTTTCAGGCCAAACTCCTCCTCTGCATGGACGAGTCTGGTCCTGACCCGGTTGCATTCAAATAACTGTGCAGCGCAACCGACTTGGCTCTATGTGCCACCAAGACCACGGCTCAGGCAATTGGCAGGTCGCTGCGCTGAAGTCATCCCAAGCGATCCAACACTTCCTGCCAAAAAGCTTCAGCTCAGCAGCTGCTTCCAGTCGCCTGAAGTCTGATCTTAGAAGAACTTAACAGCACCCGAAGCCTGTGTCTCCAGCAGCCCAGCCAGCTCCCAACCCTGAGCCCCAACAACGCTCCCACTCGGGTAAATGCTACCTGTTCCCTAAGTGCCAGGGACCCCCAATTAAGATCAGGCGTCCTTCTGATTGGCAGGACAGGAAGAGGAGGGGGCAAAATCTCACTGTTGCTGGGCCTCCCCCCAAGCAGCCTCGGCTATGCCTCCAAACACCCAGGATGCCGAAGGCACTGTGTTTGTTAGAAATTCTGGTCGTATTCAAGCACCCATACAACTAGCCGCTGTAATAGCAAGCAAAATAAAAATAAAACAAATTTTCCTCTCCCGCTTAACACGAGTGTTGGGTCTCACAGCAACCTATCACTCAAATCTATCCAACCCCTTGTCACGTGGGCCAAGGCCTGGCAGGCCATCCCCAGAGTGTCAGACTGTGTTTTGGGGATAATAAAACAAGGTTACTTCAATTGGCTCAAAAACCCCTGCATTTTAGCAGTGTGATTTCCACCCCAAGACTGAGCAAAGATGCACAAGTCCTGCACTCTGACGTGATGAATTTACTGACAAAAGGAGCTGTAGAGATGGTTTCTCCAGCTCAGAGCAAGTCAGACTTTTACAGCCGTTACTTCAGTTCAGGTGTTCAGGATGATCACATTGAAGCAGATCCTTTTGTAGGACCAGTCAAAGTAACCTGTGGATCCTTTGCCAGAATGGCCACTTATATAGCCATATTGGCCATATTGGCAGGCTCTGGCAGGCTTTGTGGCCATAGGCTCGTGCAGCTCTGCTGCTTCGCCATTGCTTCGTTTTCATTTCATTGCACGAACCAATGGCCTTGCAGTTGCACTACGTTAGCGAAAGCAGCTTTAGTAATCGGAGAAAAAAGACTTTTCCCATAGCGTTGAGCGGCGCAGTACTCATACCCGTATCTCAGGGAACTAAGGTTACATTCAGCATGCATTCTGTGATTGCATGCAGTTGCTGACTGTTGCATGCAATTGCTTTTTTTATGCACGCTGTTTTATCGGTTTCACTTTCGCTTTTGAAATCGATCACGTTCAGCAAGGAGGGGAGGGGAGAGGATGTAAAGGGGGGCACAGCCCATGAATGCACCCCTTGGCAACAGCCCTGTTGTTACAGCCACACCAGTTCATTTGTGTGTGTATGCGTGTGTGTGTGTGTGTGTGTGTCTGTTTTGTACTCTTGATGTTTTAGTGTGTAACCTCTTCCTTGGTGTCCATGTTTTTATTGCTTTTTGGCTGATTTATTCATTTTATTTCATGCATTTGCAAAAACATGCTTTGGGTTACAGTCACACTCATAGCAATGGATTCTATTTACACTGTTAAAATAACAAGACTTTCCGCTATTATTCCTATTCCTATTCCTACCATTCCTATTTATACTACTTATTGCAAATAGTGGAAATTATCTGCACCTCAATATTGTAGTACATTATAAAACAGTATGCAGTAACTTTTTGGATTATTTCCTTAATTTTTATTGAAAATAAATGCCTTTCCCAAAGTGATATGAGATTTGAAAAGGGATATAAAAAAAAATTCGGCAAAAGGCGGATTCAAACTCGGGTCTATTGCGTCAAAAAGACTTGATGTGTTTTGCCATCCACTCCACTAGAGCGGATGTTCAGCAATCATCTTTAGTAGTGTTGACTACCCCAGTCACAAATTGATGGGCGGAGTAAATAGCCTCTGCCAACAAGGCAGGCTATTTGCACTTAGTGTAAATAGACACTCCGTTATTTTAAAGACCAATTCATACTAATAACTAGCATGCATATTACGAGCATATTGGCTGTTTATTAGCTTTACTTATAAAGTATCAAGGCAAAAGTCATAGATCATAGTTTGTAAATAGTGAAAAATGGACCTTAAAATAAAATGTGACCAATATCCATTCACTGTTCTGGATTCTATGCATTTGTTAAAATCATACAGAACAGAAAAGAAAATTGTAATGTGAAAAAAAAAGGTTAACTGTCTAAAAAAACTGAAGGCAAATTCAATTTGTTAATGCATTAACTGACAGTCCAAGTAAAGCCCCTTTCTTCTCTCTGTCTTTTTTTAAAATTGGTCACTGTAAAATATAGACTGGGGCAGAAGAAGTTATAGAAGTTATTTACAGTTTGTTACTGTCGTCCTCCACCCTTGCGGCTTTTCCGGACCTTGGCTCCTGTTTATCTAGGGGCATTGTTTTATTACCTTCAAAACTCTACTGGGAGGATCTTTGCGATGGAGTTGCCTAGCAACAGGAACTGGCTGATGATCCGCTGGATCTGAGCTTGCTGAAGGAGCGAGAGAGGAAGACAGGGTCTGCTGAAAATGCAGCTCTACCAATATAAAGATTAAAAACTCGAAAGGTAACATAATAAAGTGAATAATAAAGAGACATTTTCAATAAATGTTAACATTGTCAATTTGTCGATTGTTGTTTTCTTGCATTGAGTATTGAACCACTGAGCTAGAAGAGGAGTTGTGCAATCAGAAGAAAAGAAAAGAAGAAAGAGACGGGGAGACGAGGGAGAGGAGAATAAAATGGATGAAGCTTTGCTGCTGTGGTCACCTTGTTTTATTGCTGGCTTTGCTTATAAAGAAGGTCAATCGCAGGGGAGACCACTTTCAAAAAGTGCCTGACAAGACATTTAGCCGCAAGCTTTCCTCTCATGCCTCTCATGATTTGCAATTCCTTTGAGAGGAGTTCTCCTTGCTTCTCTTTATCCTCTGAATTGAAACACCACTGTTTCTCACTCTCTTTCTCACACACACAGGTATGTTTGATAAGCACTTGGCATCGAATCAAAATCATAGCCTTACTTTCAGACAAAGGTCGAAAGAAAGAATAAAGATAGAATGAAGTAGTATTCCTTGAGTATTCTTATCCAGAACAAAGTGTATATGGGTGCACAACATAACAAAATTGGACAACAGCTATCTCGAGTTGAGTGAAAGTGATATTTACACTGTATTTTCTACGATCTTACAAGAAACAGGAATAAACGATGTTACAGAGAGAACAGGGACCCCTTCAGCATCTCTTGTAGATAACAGAAAATAAAGATGCTCCATGGCACAGGAGAGTGCTTCTCTGGCACACCACCAAATGCGTCATCATAATTACAACAACAATTACAAGATAATTGTTATTGGTGAGTCTACAACAACACAATAGAGGAAATGTCAGGTCTCTTAGTAAGATACTTTTTATTCCTTTAATTTTAAACTTTTTTCCTTTTTTTACCATTTTAAATCAAAATAAACCCAAAAAACCATCATCATTAACCATTTGCATTCTCCCAATGTAGCAAATGTTCCACAAAATCAAGAAGCACAACTGTTTTTTTATTATTATTATTATTATTATTAAGCACTAAATTAGCATATCAGAATAGAATATAGAATAGCATAATTCAGAATAATCATTTCTAAACAATCATCTGACACTGCTTTGTCATCACAGAAATAAATTACCTCTTAAATATATTCAAATACACTCAAAAAAAATTCACTCAACTCCAAAAACATTTTTGATTGGGCAGTTTTGACCCAACAGTTTGGTTAAACTTTTTAACCCAACCTTCAGGGTAGTTTTATTTAACTCAAACATTGCTTAATTAATATATTTCTTGTTTAAAATTAATCCAAAAAAGGGGTGGAAATTAACATTTATTAATATGTTCAATAAATGAACATTTATTTATACGTTAAATAAATAATAATCAAATAATTAAAAACAATATTTTCGGGTGCTGTTAAGATTTTAAATGTTACTTAATAATAAATGTTTAGATTATTGCTGATACCTCCAGAAATTATGTGTCTGATTTTTAATTTTAATCTGATCAGGTTAATTTTAAACCAGGCATATATAGTAACTTTCAAACAATATTAGAAGTAAATACAATTTGGGATAAAACAACCCTGGGTTTGTCCAAAAAAATAAAAAATAAAAAATAAACTGGGTTTGTCCAAATTTTACCCAGCATTTTTACCCAGGTTGTATTTAACCCAGCATTTCTTAGAGACTTGGTGAGCATCAGAGACTTTCAAAAACATTGAGAGAAAAACATTTTAAAATATCTAAGCTCTTGACTCTAAGCTTTTGAAATGCTTATGTATAGTATATATAAAACTTTCATAGACTTTTTGTTTCTTCTTAAACTTGCTTACATGCACATCCGCACACAGTTAGAAGAAAACTTTAGTAATTAGCAAAGGGCTAATGATGTGCATTGAAGCCTAAAGGAATGGACGCCAAATCCAGCAAGAAAGCAGAGACTGAAACAAATGATTTCTCTAGAGGGGATCTGTGGGACAGCTCTCCACGCCCACACAACAGCAGCAGAGAGACATCGCAACCTTCCATAAATCACAACCGCTTCCTGTCATAGAGGGACTAGACAGGAAAGACAGGATGAGAGATCCAAGTGTATCATGTCCAGATAATCTAACAGTTTACAATGTCTGACATAAGCAAAACTGTCACTTACAGAACAGTCCTTGGCGACCCACGGTTCTTGCGGATACTTGTCAACTTGTAGCTCAAGACCATAAAAGTCAGTTTGGTCCATTGACGCAGTTGTGGAGAAGTTTATACTGTGTGAAAAGTGAAATATACAGGGGATGTCACTTCATTTGTACTTGAGCAAATGTGTACATATATGTTACAAGTCACCAGTCAAACTCTTCAAAGACGATATAGTTAGTGGAGTTTGCTTGTTGTAGCTTTGTTTCCAAGTCACACAACCCCAGCTGCATTTTAGGAGAAGAAAAAAAAAAAAAAAAAAAAAGGTACAAAAGCTGTCACTTTAGGTAGTAATATGTCCCTTTAAGGTACCAATATTCACCCTTTAGAGGTATAAAGGTGTACCTTTTGAAAACGCACCACCACAGTGACAGCTCTTGTACCATTTTTTCTAAGAGTGAGCTAAAGGTCACAATAAACTCTAAAGATAGCAAAAACCTTCACTCTTTCTGAGGTCATGTGTCCACCAGCATTTTTTAGCCAGCTCTTTTGAAAACAACCTGTGGGAACTAGAGAGTGCTTTGGAGGCACAGCATTTAGCTAGATCCACAGTGAACGAAATTTTCCTCCAAGCATTATTTTTCAGTTCACTACTGTTGTAGTCCAGAGATGTCATTTAATGGAAATATTGATACTCTGAGACCAGAAATATTTACTTCTTCTCTAGTGTTGTTCAGTCGTTGTACTCCACTGTGATTTGACAGCTGGGTAAAAAGTGGCATTGAGTGCTGCGTTTTACCTAAAGTTGAACATTTTTCAACTTTTTCATACAGATAAAATGGCAAGTACACAAAAAAAAACGTCTTGTCACACTATTGCCATTTTCAAAAACTACTGAAAAACATACATTAACCTCAGGACAAATGCTTTTGTGGACACATGGCCTTACATAAAAAACAAAAAATTCATGGAATATAAATTATGTTTTCAAATCTGAAAAATGAAATAACACCAGTAGAGCTGTCACGATTCCTCGATTCAATTCGAGTACTTCGGGGAAAAAAAAATAAAAGTAAAAAAATTGATTGCATTTTACGCATTCTGAGTAACCGGCAAAATACCGAAGTGGCTCTTTCCACAGATGAGAATCAATAAAACATTATTAAACCATTTTCCAAGGCTGCATGATATATTAAACCCATTTAAAATCACAATAAAAAATGCTATTGTAAATTCACAAGCTGTACAATTGATTTAAATAAATGGAGACACCATTCACAGTAAATGCTGCTCCACACAAACTGTTATCATTTACATGTATAACGCTTCTCAAACTTTATCTCTGTATTATTGCCATATTGCTGTGAGTTTCAGTTTATTATAACTTTCATCTGGGAACGCAACATCAGATTTGTAAGGTAAATCAATTAAACTACACAAACACAAGATCAATGTGTTTCTCAATATGCTAACTGTTCATTGTGATTTCAAAATAAAAGTTTAAACCCTCGCTCTGAGTTTACAAATTTTGATGTCCGCGTATTCAAGAAATTACAGTACACTCTTAAAAATAAAGGTGCCTCACGATGCCATAGAAGAACTTTTTCGTCTGAATGATTCCATAAAGAACCTTTAACATCTAAAGAACCTTTCTGTTTTACAAAACGTTCTTTGTGGAACCAAAAATGGTTCTTCTATGGCATCGCTGTGAAGAAACTTTTAATGCACCTTTATTTTTAAAAGTGTAGCTGTAGAATTTCTGTCGTAAAGAAGTGGCTATAAATATTAAAGATTAAGTGGATATTTGAATTACATGTTTAGTCAATACTAAAAAAGGATTAGTTTTATTTCGCATTTTGCGAAAAATTTCCCATAGGTACATTTTCGTCATGAGATCAGGTTAGTGTTTTAACAGTTTTGTTCAATAAAACCATATGATTACTTGTTTTTGATACTTCATTTGAACTAATTATTATTATCTTATTGCTATTATATATGTATTTTAAGTCATTCTAAAGCCTATTGTTCACTTAGGTCTATTTTATTACCACAAAAATTGATTATAATTATCTGATTACTCGATTAATCATCGGAATAATCAACAGATTACTTGATTACCAAAATAAACATCAGTGACAGCCCTACACACTACTATCATTAATACAATAATAATTATCATGAATATGGCATTAACAACAGTTCCCAAATGCATTCAGAGATAGCTGTTTCTCAGTGACAGTTTACTCTGTAACCTGCATTTTTCTGTATTTTAAATAGATCACATACTAGCATTATTATCTTGTATAGTGAATTGGTTATTTTGGTGAAGCAGCCCTATTTTTTTCCTTAAATGGAATCAATAAATCAGAACATATTGTGCTAGTGCTGGTTCACTGGTTCAACGCTATTTTTAGAGAATTGATTTCTTAACACGGTCAATGGGGATGTAAATAGTGTAGTCCAAGAGAATAAAGCTATTTTAAAAATACAATCAAATCAAAAAAAAAGGAGAGAAAATAAAACTGGATCACTTGGTCAACTGTCTGGAAAACCGGTCTCGCGCTGAATCTTTTGTCCCCTTCGCTTCAATAAAGAAACAAGAACAAAAGCCTCAAACTAAAAAACTGGTCACAAGTGCAAGAAAGACATTTGAGATGTTTACTGAATTGGGACAGAAATAAAGAGCATCTCAGGGAGGAGGACTACGACGTTTGCTAGATGCGTGTGATATTACCTTGTCGCAGCATCCGATTTGAACTTTCTCTCATCGTCTACCTTTCACTCAGATTTAATTAAATAGAAACATCAGTAAGATCTTTCTGTCTGTAGCCTTTTTTATCTCCTTTCAGTGCCACAGCTTATCATAACATCGTCATGCTTTTTGTGTAAACAGTTTAACCTGTTGTTTGGAGCCATTTGTGAACTGCAGTTTTAAATTGTAAATGCACCAAGTTATAATTTATTCTATGATGGTGTAAAGAAACATGACAAAACTGTTTCTTTTTATCAGTTTACCAGATGTAAAAAAAAAATGACGTTCTTACTGTTTGCAAACAACCGCAGGCCTTGGCAAAGTAAATGAGTTTTGATGTGCACAAAGTAATGGTGTTATGAATGTCATAGCTTTTTCCCCCATTCAACATGTTTTTCATTTAGAAAAATAAAGATGATTTGCATAGAATCTCAGTTACACAGTGTATTTAAATAAAGCATCACAGAAACAAAAGGAAGTCGAACTTGACAAATTATGTGTTTCTGCTTATTTATGGACTAAATCTGCACAACAACAAAAACAGTTTTTCCTCTTCATCTGACGTTTATCTTATGTGCATAGGGGGAAAAAAATCTATTGCCATAAAAAATATACTGTCATCATTGTCAACATTATAACTAATGCTTAGCTTCTTGCAGGATGACTTGAAATTATTTGATTATATTTTTTAAAAAAAAGTGAGAGAATTAGAATTCTACAAACACCAACAAATAAAATGTGAAGTAAAATCACGTCTCTGTTTCCTCCTCAGTAGCTCGTAATCTTGACTCTTATATAAGCAAAATAAATAAATAAATAAATAAATAAATAAATAGTTAAATTTAACAAAATAATACTCCCAGTTTCTATATATATATATATATATATATATATATATATACACTTATATATTTATTTATTTATTTATTAAAAAGATCTGCCGTAATTACAGTGGAAGTGCCAGAGGAAATATCTTTGCCAATACCTTAAAAAAAAAACGTAAGACTTTTATTTTAATGATGAGTATTGTTTTGGACAGTGGAGGCCTTTGAGTCAAAAAGGTTGTTTTATAAGCACATGAATTCCATGGGAATTAAACCCAAAACCTTTGTGTTGCTACTGTAGCACACTCACCAGTTGAGCTATAAAAACATATTATACATAATTAATCCATTATGTGGTTAATTTACATAGACAACAAATTATGTGGCAAAAATAATCACAATGAAATACAACACTATTTAGCATCTGGTTACACTGGATTGCAGGTGGTTAGTGAATAAGAGACAGGTTTGGCACTGAATAATACAAATGTGGTGCAACAGTTTGGTAAGTTTGGCCTGAAGCATCTATAATGTTTGGTTTGTTTGAAGTTGTGCAACTCTCCAAAGTGTAGTTTGCGCTGTAATAACACAGCGCTTTGCAAAGACATTCATCAACCAGGTTGTACACATATGTTCTTCAGACACTTAAATAATCACCATGTTGTAAATCACATATTATTTCACCACGTACCGATTTTCTGACCTCATCTCATGCCAGAAATAGAGGAGGGAGAAGGCATGGGCAGGGCAGCTGTGGAGTGCGAAAAGAACAAATCTGCGCTCGGAAATGTATAATTTAATCTTGATCATGAGTTAATACACCATATGCTCCTTGCAATTAAGCTGTCCATGGATAACCCATCTCTAATTTGTTAAGAGTTCAATGCAGCGTAAAATCTGGGGCAGGTCATTCCCCTGAGTTTAATCTAGCTAGCATGGTGGGAAGAGAGAGAGAGAAAGAGGGAGGGACAGTCAGAGGGACGGGGAGAAAGAGAGTGGGAGAAAGAGAGAGAAAGATAGTCAGGGTCTCTAATTACTAGGGCTAAATCACCAATGAGAGAGCAGTGCTTCAGAACACCTTCAGCTCTACTCCGTCTTCATTCAGTGATTTATAATTAGACAAAAGAGAGCAGGAAAAAGAGAGTAATAGAAAGAGACGAACGTACAGTCATTTCAGTGGAATGATATAGCAGCGTAACACCAGAGAATGCAAGTTTCTACCTAATGGGGAATTGACATTGCCAAGGCATTTAATCTCAAGCAAATTAAACTGGGAATAAAGCATTAAAAGCCATGCAAGATCACAGAACATTAAGTGTATTTTCACAGTTGTGCGACCACAGATCTAAAGTCAGGGGTTTAATGCAGCTATTTTTTAAGAGGACTTCAGTGGCGGGCCAGACTTGACACCTTAGGCAAGATCAGACATGAGCAAAAAAATAATAATAAATAATAAAAATAAACACTTTCTCTATTGCAGAGATTTTTACATTTTTTGATGCCCAGAACATCCAGATATGAAAAAGACTGGTCCTTTCCTAAAAAAAATAAAAATAAAAAAAAATAAAAATGGCTGTTTTCTTTCTTTTATATTAAGATAAATACATATTATACCGTTGAGGTCAACAGTTTACATCCCCCATTCAGAAACTGCAAAATGTTAATTATTTTACCAAAATAAGAGAAATCATACAAAATGTATGTTATTGTTTATTTACTGACTTGAATAAGATACTTCACATAAAAGATGTTTACATATAGTCCACAAGGAAAAATAATGACCCCCTTCAAAAGTCTACATCCCCTTGATTCTTAATACTGTGTTCTTATCTGAATTATCCACAGCTTTGTTTTTTTGGTTTTTGTTTTGTTTTTGTTTGTGATACTTGTTCATGAGTTCCTTGTTTGTCCTGAACAGTTAAACTGTCCAGTGTTCCTCAGAAAAATCCTTCAGGTTTTCCAGAATTTTTGGTGTATTTGAACCCTTTCCAACAATGACTGTATGATTTTGAGATCCATCCTTTCACACTGAGGACAAATGAGGGACTCATCTGCAACTATTACAGAAGGTTCAAATGCTCACTGATGCACCAGAAGGAAAAAACATGCATTAAGAGCCGTGGGGTGAAAACTTTTGAACAGAATGGGGATGTGTACATTTTGCCTAAATATCTTTTTTTTTTTTTTCATTTAGTACTTCCCGTTAGAGGCTACAGAAGAAGTTTCACAGAAGACAAAATAAGTTACATTTACCCTAATCTTCAAATTCAAAAAGTTTTCTTATTCAAGTCAGTACTAAGTAAACAATAACATGCATTTTGTATAATTCCTCTTATTTTGGTAAAATAATTAACATTTTACAGATTCTAAAAGGGGGATGTAAACTTTTGACTTCAAGTGTAATATATACTGTATAGTAGTATAATTTAGTACGACATGTAATATTAATATAAAAGATAAAATGTCGTTTCCAAAATGCCATCATAATGCACTGTCACGTCAATAAAATATAAATACAAATATTTACATTACATTGAAATTGTTTTGTTCTGCCCATTAAATTGTGGCATATACCTGAATAGAAATAAATTTCTTTATATAAACTTTTTATTTCCACAAAATGCACATTCACTTCTAAATAAAAAAAAAATGCACAGAGGTGAGTGTATTATTCCTATTTAGATACTTCTATTGATCACTACTCATTCAGACTGATTCGCAAATGCAGGCTTTATCACGTGAACCAGTCGCAGCTGAACATAACCAGTCATATTCAATCATATCGCAATGGAGGCATTGCCCCCAACCAAACTCAATGCATGCTTTGGGGGGGTCTGTTAAAACTCAGTGAGCTCAGGGGAGGTGAGATAGATATGGACTCTCCCTGTAACTTTACCTGCTGGTGTCACTGTTGGACAGAGTTTCTTTAGAAAAACAAGTGAATTATACACTTTTTAATATTATGTTTTGTAATACTGGCATTGTTTTATATTTGTACTACAGTTTTTTTCTCATCCAATATTTTGAGGAGACACTACCTCCCTTGCCTCCTCAGAACAAAACGTCCCTGATCTTAATTTTAATGTCAACTTTAACTTGTTTTTTTCCCCTCTCAGTTTTTTTTTGGAGTAATCCCAACTACTCTTTTGTGGTAAAAATGTCATGCAAGATTTGAGTGACAAGAAGATGAGCAGATGATGGCATAATTTTCAGTTTTCATTTTTTTTCAAATGATTTTCAGAAGACACAGAAGATTTAGACATGAATCTGTCATTTCTGCCACGGCGTTTAAGGCAACACCTTTTCAACCCACAATAACTGCACTTCATTTACAAATTATGTTCAACTTGGCAAAAAAAAAAAATCCACTTGGCCAGGTTTAAATGGATATGACCCCACTACTCTCTTCTAAACACCACAGATATTGCTGTAGCACTGAAATGTTCCCTATAGAGTAAAAAATACCACAGTAAGAGGCAGATGAGGATGATTCATTTTTCATCCAGATCATCACAGATGCCTAACTACAATGACATGTAATTTGCTGTTGCAAATCTGTGATGCTGTTCCATGACTAAGCTATGAAAACAGAGGAGGAGGCTGAAGCCGGACTGAGCTGCGAGGAGGCAGTAAGTCTGAAAGGTAAATCACGGCTTGCTCCATAACATAAGCCTCCATAGGGAGAACTGTGTTTTAAAGCCCTGTCTGACTTATCGATCCAGAGCCAAAATTGCACACGGGCCCCTAAATACACACACAAATACTTGACACTCACTGTTGACTCATTTAATTAGTTACGGTCACAGGGGAAGCTCAGATCTCTGAACCAAGCCTCCACCATTTTGTATATAAGGACGTGCCGTCACCTCATCTAACAAACACCAAGAGACATACACAACATTTTTATTAATTAGATGACTTGCATTATTACTGCGAGTTGGGAAACAATGACAGGACCCACTCGTGGAAAAAGTGTGTAACACAGCACCCATCCTGCATACTGATGTTGCGGCTGGGTGAGCTTTAAATCCAAACAGGTCTTACGGAATATTAACTGATTAATTAGCATTCACATCACTTGCACAAAACAGGCTTAATTGAATCGGGCACAGCAGTTTTGAGTGCTGGAGTCTCGGTGATGTTAATTGTGACGTTTGGAAAATTGAGTCTCTAATTAATGGCTGATGAAAATATCGTGTGAGAGTGAGGAAAGTCAAATTAGTACTTCTATAATTTTATCTACAGAGCTAATATGGCAAAATGAGTCTTTTTCACTTTAAAACGCTTGTACTTGAGAGATATTCTACATTAGCAAATAACTGTGGACATTTTTGCATGTACTTCTGTTTTTTTCTCTCCTAGAGCATTAGAAAAACCCTGTTTGAAGTGAACTGCCAGGTCAATGCTCATCTGGTAGCTTAAATGATTTGTCCAAATGCATGCTGGCTGACAGCATCAAGCATCATTTGCTGAACAGCTCTGCTAGGCTGCAAACTGAACTGATTGAATAAGCAGCCGTGTCGTGACATATACAGTACATGCACACTATACCGGTATCAGTCAATTCCCACAGGCCTCCTTCAGTGATGTCAGAGCAGAAGCTTTGACTGATTCATGAGCAAAAATATGTCTGCTCTCTGCAAAACTGACACAACTCTCTTGAGGATTGAAAGCTAAACCGTAAAAGAGGGATATATTTATGTGATTAATTTGCTTTTTGGATGTATTCATTATTACATTTTTATGTCTTGGACATTTTATGTTGCTCCAGTTCTATATTTAACTTTCACCAGTCACCTCTGTCCTTCTCAAAGCAATTTTTCCTCAGTCCCTACCACATCTCTTTAATAATTTTTACCCGCATATCGTTCAATACCTGCATGACTACTGTGAAACACAAAATGAGATATTTTGAACAATGTTCAAACGTCCATACAATCAGTCAGTTGCATCTAAAACAACAGTGGACCACATTTACTTTCAATGTATGGCCAAAAGACACTTTAAAATCTTCTTTTATGTTCAGGTTTGGAGCAATGTGAGAATGGGTATAAACAACAATTCATCTTTCACGAATTTCCCTTTAAGAGAGACGTGGGAGAGACAGGCCTTTGGAGAAAAAGGTGGAAGTTAAAAATGGAAGTGGAGCAACTTAAA
Source organism: Labeo rohita (assembly GCF_022985175.1). Classification (NCBI taxonomy): domain Eukaryota; kingdom Metazoa; phylum Chordata; class Actinopteri; order Cypriniformes; family Cyprinidae; genus Labeo; species Labeo rohita. The sequence continues at coordinate 15,757,428 of NC_066875.1, read as the reverse complement.
ACCACATGAAGGTGAGTATGACGACAGAAGCAAATTTCTGTGTTTGTATGATGACATGAAGGAATTGTCATTCGAACACGTTTTATCACAGTTGAGTCATGCAAATTTTCTTTCATAGACGTCACCCTGAGAAGCAATTATAGTCCGAACAGTGTTAATGACTTAATTTAAATACTCACAGCACCACAGCGTCACTTGAATACATTTGTTGTCTGGTACCTGGTAACTGCATTGTAGATTGTTAGTGAATAAAATACGGGTTTTGCGTACCATACTCTTTAAAATAAAAATTCCAAAAGGGGGTTTTCAAACAGTGAACTCTTAAAGAATTAGTTAAATTCCTGACAATACTTACTTACTCACGCCATATCATCCAATATGTTCATGTCTTTCTTTCTTCAGAAAGAAACTTTATTTTTAAGAGTGTACGTACTACTGTTTAATAAATTTGCCTCTATAGATACTGGCCCTCTGTTGCTGAATTGGACAAAGGATTACACAGAAGATGGAGAAGTGTGCTGACATCAACCCCATCCGAGTACAAGAGGGAGATGAAGGTTTGTGTCCAACTGCCAGAATCAATAGGTACATCAAAACTATCGCTGATACTTCACTCTCCCTTTCCTCTGTTTTATTTATCTCTTGTTTATCTCCGTCAGCACACAATGCCAGAAAGCAAAAACGCTGACAAACATATATATCTTAAGCAACTACAGCATTTTCATTTTTCTCTCAAATAAGATAGCCAGTGCGTAGCTGCAGAAGTCTAGCTGAAAGAAGTGTTTCCTGACCTCCCCTCAGGCCCGACACACTCAATCTTACATGGCTTGATGTAGAAGTGAAACATCATGACCTCCTCTCTGTCAGACAGAGAAGTATTTGTTTCAGCTTCATCTGAAGAGGAATCGAAGCGAGGTGCCCTTGACAGGGTCACGGAAGAGTTGATTTGCCATTTTGGGAGCCTTTTAAACCTAAAGTGACCTAGTTGTAGCCATGGGAACCTCAGTACAGCCGCAATGCAGCCTGGCAAAGACAAGGTGAGATTTATGGTCAAAAATAAAAAAGCAGCATCGACAGCATCTGCTAAAATCTTCCTAAAACTGCCTCAGACTCTACTGATTTTTATCACTTGAAGACCGCATGAAATGGATTTACCCTTACCCTGCCTATATTCTAAATGCATAATATTGATTTTATTGCGAATGATTCATCCATGGAATAGTTTAAGGTGTTAAAGCTTGTCTCTGGTGGCGTACACCAAACTTTTCCGATCATTTCATCCTTAAAAACACCATCCCTTTTGTACAATCTACTGCAAAATCATATTTACTGTAGATATGCCTCTATCCTATCAACAACCAAACAACTGAACCACCTGACCCTTTGCAGCGAGTTTGATTGACAGGCGATCTGATCAGTCATAACGCAGAATCTGCCATTTTAGCCTGACAAACAAACCAGACAGGAGAGTAGATTAACGTCAGTGGACTTGAACTTGAAAAATTGTGTGTATTGACGTCTTTCCGCAGTTGAAACAAGACACCTTCTGATGTTCATTCATGTTTATTTAATGCTAAAACTACACTCTAAAAATGCTGGGTTAAATACAACCCAGTAAAAAAATTGGTAAAATATGGACAAACCCAGTGACTGGGTTGTTTTGACCTAGTGGTTGGGTTAAATGTTTATATGGCTGGCTTAAAATGAACCAAAAATAGGTTGTAAAATAAAAATCAGAAAGATATTTACTAGACGCATCAGAAATAATCAAAAGATAATTTATTTAAAATGTTTATTATTTAATTTTTCAGCTTGTTGAATTATTTTAATGGGTTGTTTTTAAGGTTTTTACCCAGGTGCTAGGTAGTTGAACTATTGTTTTTTTTGTTGTTGTTGTTGTTGTTGTTGTTGTTTGTTACCCAAATGCTGGGTTCAGCTTGTTGGGTCATTTTATTGAGTATTTTTTTTTTTTTTTTTTTTTTTAATTCCGGTGCTGGGTAGTTTTTCTGTAACTAAGCTGCTGGGTTATTTTTAATGCTGGGTTATTGTTTTTTCTACCCAACCGCTGGGTTGAGCCCGTCTTCGACAGAACAACTCAGCTGCTGAGTTACAGGCTTTTTGCATCCTCTACACGAGGAGCGCATCTCAGTTCCACCGTGCACTTCTTCAGCGAAATACAGGTTGTATACATTTTAATATAAATATAAAGCCTTTACTGCGCTGTAAATTATATTACTTTACACAATGCAACATACAAGTCAGCTGCGTCAGCAGCAGTCATTTTTTTCACATAATGGAAACGTCTTTTGCCTTGCAAACATGAATGGATTTTGGCGACACACCGGCAAGATAATTAGCACAATTTCTGTGAAAAGTGATTATAGAAAATGGTTGAATACCCTTAAATTAAAATGCTTCTCTTAAATGTTATTTTTTTCTAAAATTATTGTTAAATGGGTTTAATAGTATGCAGTATTGTATGCTGTTGTATTGTATGCTATGCTTTTTTTGCCCAATTAAATTCAATTTATCTTATATATTTTTTGTCCATGGGTTTTCTTGCTTAATAATAAATTGATTATTTCTGTTGCCTCTATAATTCTGTGTGTGATTTTCAATTTCCATTTTAGCCAGAACATTTTTTAACATTTTTTATACGAAAGTTGACTTAAATAAAAACATTTAACCCAACCAGCTGGGTCAAAATAACCCAGCATGTGTTCTGTCCAATATTTATCCAGCACTGGATTGCCAGATGTTTTCAACCCAGCATTTTTTAGAATGTATTTATTTAATTTATTAATAAATGTTCATTAATTGAACATATTAATAAATCTTAATTTCCATCCAATTTTGGGTTCATTTTAGCAAAAAATTAGTAATTAACCAATAAGTTAAGTTAAGTTCCCAGAAAGCTAGGTTAAACATTTAACCCAAAATCCATCGCTGGGTTTGTTCACATTCGACCCAGCGTTGGGTTGTTTTTAACCCAGCATTTTGATGACCCAGCAGATGATCGGTTTTGTCACGACACATAAAGGGTCACAAAATGATAATGTTTGAATTTCTTACAAAATGTCAAAATTTGAAATCTGAGAATTAGTTTAACACCTAAAGTAACCTCTGTCTTGTCTGTCGACACGTTGTTAGTGTCCTCTTTGCTCCGCAATATATTTTTTACTGAGTGAGAACATGATGTGTGGCTTGAGAGCGCCATGGCTTGTCGGACATACAGTAGCAACAATAACAAAGGAGGATGGGTCTTTGCGAAGGGTCCCCACCCTATTTTTTTTTTTACTTTTTCAATAATTGGTTTACTTGTATGTACGTCTCAGTACAGAAGAAACCGTCATTAGTTTTTTACATCACGACTTTAAAATCTATTTCACCACAGGTCAGATGTGTAGTTATTTTGTTTTATCTATACTGAATCAATTCTTTCTTTATGATGTTTCTACTAATGCAAACCATTAGTACAGACAACTGCTTTTAATGCAGTCACAGCCAGGTGCCACCAGGCTAAATGATCTTGTTCCAGCTGTGGGATTACATTATTTTTTTTCCAGGTCATCATCTCAATTTAGGTCTAGGGTCACTTTCATTTAAACTCTGCTGTTGCTTTGAGTCGTGAAATGAACCCATGACGTTAAAAAAAAAATTGTTCTTTTTTCAGCGTGTAAGCTGACATTTAGCCCCTCCTGAAAATATTACCATCAAATTAGAGGACTCTAATGGAATCTTTGCTATGGCACCTCGATACAGTATAGCCACACAATCCTGCAGGCGCCACAGTGTATTTGCATTCTGATTTTATTCCCTTCAGCAAATTTTAGTGAATAATAATCACACACGTTCTAAACGATGCACCAGTAAGAATCACATGCCCATTGTGCTTCCTGAGTCCCTGCAATCATCCTTCCTGCCGGAATCGAAGCCACATAAATCACATCACATTAACTCGCAATTAAGGAGACCTTTGAAATTCCTCTCTCATTTCATAAAGGCTTCTGCTAAAAGAAAACCAATCATTTTGCTTTCTGCCACTATGACCTCCCTCCCTCCCTCCTACTCTCCCCTCATTGAGTACAGAAAAAAAAAAAAGATTCTTCCATCGACACCCTTGAGTCACTGATAACATCGAGAGCATGGCTGGTCAAAAGCCAATTAGGCCCCAGTCAACACACGTTTGTTTTCAATACGGTTCCTTTTCTAACATTTCGAACACAAATTGGTGGCATTAATGTTCTTGCTGCAGGATAACAGCATTTTTTTAATAAGGAATTCATGTCCAACACAGCTAACAGCAAAAGAGCTGATTTCTTCATTATAAATTGCCTAGGAGGTGTGCGGGGAACTTCAAAGTGTTGAAAAATTGCATTCAAATGTTCTATTTGTTCATTTAGAGAAAAAAAAATACTTGGATAAAAATAAAGGCAGGAAGCTGGGCTTTATTACAAAGTTTTGAGCCTATTTATATCAAAAGCGTCTCAAGTGTCACCAAGTGCACTATTGATTTAAGCAGTCGAATCAAATAATTTATCAGTTTGCTGTTGAGTTGATCCTTCCGAACACACTGCTGTGAGCCCTTAAAGGTACTCTGTCTGGGTTTTCTTTTAATTGTTGTGTTTCAAGAAGTGACGGTGACACATTTGGTGACAAGTTTCCTTCCATAAGAGTGAAATTAGCATTTCACAGAAAAATACCACATTTCTTATTATTAACGAGGCAGCCAAGTGATTTGGGTAGATCAGAGGTTAATTGACTTATCATCTGTGTTAGAATGTGCCTTTGAAAAGTTTCTTTTTTCCTATGAATCCAGGGTAATTATTTCTGCTACTGTATGTCAGAGAACAAATAATTTGGAAAATTTGAGTTGGGAAATATGAAATCTTACCAAGAAGCTATAAAAAATGTTCTAATTAAAATAAACTATAAAAATTAAAATGACAACCATGGAAAATGAGAAGAGAAATAATTCAGAGAAACAGAGGAGAAATACAGCAGAGAACAACAGAGAAATAATTCTATTAAATGTATTAATTTTGTGGCGTAGCTTTCGTTTGAGCACAGATGCATCACTCTCATCAGGATTTCATCTGTAAAATGTTAATTGCAGTAATGATAATGATGATATTTGTTTTTAATGTGAACATGCTGAGATAGACTACAGAGTGTTCCTGAATATACAAAGCAGATGGCTTTATGGTAATATTTAATCATGTTAACTGACATGGCATGAAAATGGGTGAGAGTTAAAGGCAAAGTTTACCCAAAAATAAAAATTCTGTCATTAATTATTCACCCTCATGCCGTTCCAAACCCGTGAGACCTTAATTCATCTTTGGAACACAAATTAAGATATTTTTGATGAAATCAGAGCACTTTCTGAAACTACATAGACAGCAACGCAACTGACACATTCAAGGCCCAGAAAGGTAGTAAGGACAAAATAGGATAAAATAGTCCACACTCCTAAAAATAAAGGTGCCTCACGACGTCTAAATGATTCCATAAAGAACCTTTAACATCTGAAGAACCTTGTGAACCGGAAAGGTTCTTCAGATTATAAAAAGATGGTTCTTTAAAGAACCTTCGACTGAATGGTTCTTTGTGGAACCAAAAATGGTTCTTCTATGGCATTGCTGTGAAGAGCCTTTTAAATCTCCTTTATTTTTAAGAGTGCTTGTGACATCAGTGGTTCAACCTTTATTTTTATGAAGCTACTTGTGTGCAAATAAAACAAAAATAACTTATTCAGTTTTTTAAATTCAACTTTATTCAGTTCCTTCTCTTCCATGTCAGTCTTTGACATAAGTCTACAATGACACATGTGTGTGCATTTCTCTGCTTGCAAACAAGGCACAGCACATCCGGGTTCTATGTCAGAATGCCAGCTCCTTTGTCAGCAGGACCACATAGTACTGTCCTGAATGCGCATAGAAGACTGACAGTTTTCTTTGGGTTAATAAAATTAAGGTCTAACCACTAATGTCACATGGACTATTTTATCAATGTCCTAACTAGCTTTCTGGGCCTTAAACGTGGTAGTTGTGTTGCGTCTACGCAGGACCAGAAAGCTCTCAGACTTAATCAAAAACATCTTTATTTGTGTTGTGAAGGTGAACAAAGGTCTTACGGGTTTGGAACGACATGATGGCAAGTAATTAATAACAGAATTTTCTTTTTTGGGTGAACTTTTCTTTTAATGACTTTATACATCTATTTATTTACATATATAAACAGCCATTGTTATGATGTTTTAATGATGGCTTCAATGCCTTTGAAAGAAATGCTCACCACCTTAATTTGATCAAAAATATTGATTTTGATACATTAAAACAGTTTTACAATTTAGTTATACTGTTTTCTATTTTAATTTATTTAATTAAAATATAATTTATTCCTTTGGTGGCCAAGCTGAATTTTAAGGATAGTTGTAAGTTTCATATAATCCTTCAAAAAAGACTTTAATATGCTAATTTATTGCTCAAGGAACCTTTCTTTATTGTAATCATAATTAAAACCCCTTTTTTTAGAATTTTTGGATGAATAAAATGTTCAAAAGAACAGCATTTATTTGAAATTGAAATCTTTTTGTAAAAGTAAATCATTTTGTAACAGTATAAATGTCTTAACAGTCACTTTTGATCTGTTTAATGTGCCCTTGCTCCATAATAGTACTATTTATTTCATTAAACACAGCATGGCCCTGGACAAACCTTCATATACCATAAACGAGAGAACTCTAGGTACTAAACAATCCACTTACATACAGAGAAGTAGTTCACGTACAGAGACATTTTCAAAGAATTCAAAGAGATATTCCAAGAAAGCATTTGAACCCTGAGTGTGGGGCATCTGAGAGGGATGGTTTATAGAGGATGCTCCCTCGGCTGTTGGGTGGGTGTAGCTGCTCATTTCAGCAGCCCGTGACCCTCGATCTGATTACATCTGCCATTCTGTCTCTCAAGCCCCGCTGAAGCTGACTCGAACTGATGAACTCGGCCCCAGAGCAGTCAAACCGCTCTGCAAAAGCTGAGGCCAGCCGTAAAGAGCCTTGGTCGAAGATGGCCTCTACTGCTATGACCAGCTTTGTGCTTTCTTTTAAAATGGTTTGGGGGTAGTTCGAACAACAAAATATAGACTTCTGCCTCACCCTGTCAGGGGCCCTATTTTTCTTTCGCTGACATGTTGAGCCAAGGTCTCTGAGCTGCCACCTCCTCTTGTTCTTCTCAACCTGGCCACAAGGCCTCCAGACTACAGATAGGGGTTTTGGGGGAGCGCTGAGCTGTCTGCTCAGTGGCCCGACCAGACCCGATGACCACCAGAGGCCTCTGAAAACGTCATCTTCTCTGAAGTAGAAATCTGGTGGATGTGCGGGTTGGATGAGTTGAGCTCACAGCGAAGACTTCTGGAGATTGTGATGTGGATATGAGAGAGATTTGGGGTCATCAAGGTCTCTTCCTTAGATAAATGTTGTCAAAATGTGTCTCGGTTATTTTTAGTCGATTTGCTGGAATAGCCGCATGCACGAGAAACAATAAAGAGCTGCGTAAGAGTGCTGGAAAGATCAAAACACTTCAAAATCAATAAGAGAGATGCTTTCTCCTAGTAAGGAGAAGTCTACAGCGACCTTTTCATAACAAGAGAGATTTTGTCATGCAAAGCACAAAATTGTGACTGACTTACCTATGAATTCCCCTGATGGCCATGAACTCGACTGCCACATCAAGCAAATTGTAGCATTCTTAGACAAAACTGGCTCTGAAAGGGATTTATGCTTGGAAAAGAAAATGGAACAATAAGGAAAAGCACACGAGAGAAATTGAAGAAGAGGAAGAGAAATGAAAAAAAAAATCTGTGCTTTTGAGTTCTGCAGCGCGGAGTGTCACATTCTTCACCTCAGGACTGGCGAACACTTAACTCGACGCTGTCGCGATTCCTCCAATTACTCCTGACAGCCTCCCCGCTCGTGTGGGAGGTGGCTCGCCCCTGAAGTGCTCGGCGGAATACCAAGGCGCCACAACATCAATTATTTAGTCCGTCTTCCCATTCGCATGCTGCCTTAACAGCCTCAGTTTTGTCCCATTAGAAATAAAGGGGCTGACTAGATTTTTGCCCATGATGTAGTATGGGCATATTTAAATAATCATTTTGGATATGATCTGTGTGGGGTTCAAATGTGGTTTAGCAATGAATACAGAAGTGGTGTGAGTTTGATACATACAAATCAGGTGGAAATTGCATCTCCACGCAGGGTCTGTGGGATTAGCGTGTTGGGGGAGACTGACTGAAGAGAGAATAGACTGTTATAGAGACAGCAGGTCTTACTCATCGCATGGAGTCAGTGCTAAATACAGGCCAGTGCTAAATACAGCCCAAACTTGCTAAAACTACATCCGGAGCACTGTAGCATTTGTTGTGTAAAAGATAACGTGTCCTGAGGTGTTCCAGACAACAGTGAAAGATCACCTGCGTTAATCAGTCATTGCATTAAAACTTCAGTCATTGCTGTTTTAAACTTCACAAGTTATGTGATCTTTCAAATTTACATTATGACACGACAGCTGTGATTTGAAAATAATTAAGTTTTAAAAAAAAAAAAAATCATTTTTCTTCAACAATGAAAATAGTTCAAAAGACACCAAAGTATCTAACAAAAAGGAAATATTTGAAAGAAATTAATACTTTTAATTAACAATGATGCATTAAACTAATCAAAAGTGACATTAAAAGGCATTTATGTTTTAAAAGACTTCTGTTTCACTAAAGCTATTCTTTTGAACTTTGTTCATCAAAGAATCTTAAAAACAAATAAACAAAAAAATGCACCATAGTTTCCACAAAATATTAAGCAGTGACACTGAAGACTAGAGTAAAGGCAGCTTTGCCATCACAGGGATAAATGATACTTTTATATACATATAACTTGAAAACAGTTATTTTAAAGAAAAAGCTTTTGAAAAATAGTGCAAATATGGACATAACTGAGTATATATATACTGCTGTATGCAATGGTATGGATAATTTACACTGCATAAAAGTGTCTGCTAAGTCAGTGAATAAAGAACGTGTGAAGCGCATGCATCCAAAGCTCATATAACACATAACATACGACTAACATATGAAAGCCTTTTTTGTTTGTTTTTTTTTTAATGTATTTTTTGCCCCGTTTCAATTTTTCTTGACTCTGTTTTAATGGTTAAATTTAAAAAAAATTAACAAAAAGCATGCCTAATTTAACAGCAATTTATTAAAAGTTTAACAAAAATTATATATTTTAAGGCCAGGTTTTTTTCTTCTCAAATTCAGTTTTATTTTCTACCAAATACTGTGTTTTCCATTAGTTTTGTGGATTCCATTTTAATTGGTTTTATTAAATTTTACTAATCAAAAGCATCTCTAATTAACTAGCTGCTCTATATTTTAAAAATAGTATTTTATTTAGTATTACTTTTTCAGAAATACTGTTTTACATTTTTCAGGTAAATACATTGTAGTAAATACTTTCTTCTGGTAAATATTTCTTAAAAATGTTATTTTTATTTATTTATTTTTTTTGTCACCATTTTTTTAAGTTAAACCAAACTTTTATTTTGATGGGTAGGCTTACTTCCACGCTGAAGAAAAAGGTGAATCTGAGGATAGTTTTTCTCAAAGAAAATGGAAAAATGTTCATTAAGTGACTCTCAGGGCAGTTCTAGAGATTATCCCTGCATCCCAAAGTTCACACTATTCATCCCAAATAGTGTGTGAGATTACAATAAGCGTGTCCCAAAGCATAGTATGCTGAAAAGAGTATGCCAAAAGTCCTCAGATGGTCTACTATTTCAGGTCCATCTGAAAAATCCATCTGACGTATTTCTTTAAAATTGGCTTTTCTTTCTGTATACTTCGTATAGGTTTCTATGCAAGTACTGGTACTTCTGATTGGGATGAGGCTGGAATTTAGCGAGTTTGAAGTAAAAGTATTTGATGGATGTGTACTATGTGTCAGGAGCATTCACTTAGTATCATTATCTCATTTTTGACCAAGATGGCTTTTAGCTGGCTTGCATCTGAACTCTTCATCTGTTTGGTCGTTAACTTTTAAATGCTTCATTATGCTTCATATATACTAAATATATAAGTTACAAATCGAATTAAAATTCAAGCAGCAAATACCTGAGAGCAACAGTTTCAGAGTTTTTAGATGCTTTTTTTCTTGTAAGCAGTCACAAAATCACAAACCCTCTCATTGCAGAAAAAACAAGTGGTCAGAGGAGATGCATTCATACCAGGTATAACTGGTAAGTGTCTCACCTGACCACTCACCCGAGACAGTTAGACCAAAGCTATGGCTCTTACTAAGTGCATTACAGCTGATAATTAACTCATATCAGTGAGAAAGAGTTATGGGAGGTGAGTTTAGCATCAGTACTTTTGTTAACTTATCATCGCTCCCGAGGTAAAACAAAACATGCAATGAAAAGCCCTTGAGTACAACAAATATAGGTAGTTCAAGGTGTAGAGGATATTGCAGGAGAGAGGTGAGAGAAATAAAAAAAATTAATTATAAAAAATAATGCCATAGCTACAGCTGTTAATTGAGATTGCTAAATAAAATGCATGGTCCTTGATGTTTTAACACTGCTACACACAGAAAAAAAATGGTGCCTCAGCGGTTCTTTGGTGTGATTGTGGTGCTATATAGCACCGTTAGTGTATAAAGAACCGGTCAAGCCCCTGTCTGGTTCTTCAGCGGTTCTTCAGTGGTTCTTTGGGGTCGTTAAGGTGCTATATAGCACCACTGCCATACAAAGAACCTGTTAAGCCTCTGAATAAGGATCTCTAACTCTCTCTTAAACTCTTCAGTTGGGGAAAGGATTAAAAACAACATTAACATACAGTGTATTTCCTGAAGATCTTTTTGCCCCTAAGGCCCCCATAAGGAAATATTTCCCACATAAGACCTTTTGACCTTAGAAAAGCATAAAAGTGATTCAAGATATTTTGCCATTGTAGTAAATATATTTACTACTATTGTAGTAATACAAGCCCCTATGATTGTTTCTATTGAGCACCATTTTTGTTGAAGTAATAAAATGCTATGGTACATCTGATGGTTCTACATAGAAATAAGTTGTTGTGAATTAAGTTAAAAATCCTGCATTAAAAAAAACATTTAGTTCTAAGTAGTCTGAATCTGGTAATTGGGCATAAATGTTAAAAAAGACAAACATGCATCGATTGGTCTCAGACGGTGGTTCACACAGCAGATAGCAGAAGTTAAAAATCAGTGCTTTCACAAAAGTTGTGGGCTTTTATCTGGTTAAAAAAGGTATAATAGTGACCTTTCAACCTCAAATTGGATAAAAACTAAAAGATATAGAAATCGTATAGTGGAGGAAGTAGTCAAAAGTCAAAAATCATTTAAGATTGTAAAGTTGGTATCAACAGAAGCCACACTCAGATACTGGATTTTAATAACACGATTCTTCAAAGGTGCACAGCAGATCTAGACACATTTACATTTCAAAAGGATAAAGATTGCTTTCATTTCTGATGTTTTCCACAAAGGTGACTTTATATATATATATTTTTTAAAAGCATTTTAAAGAGTTTATATATCAATGTGTTTGACACTTTGTGTTGTCATTCCATTTAATGTCTTTCTGTTCTGTTTTTTAACTTTTTAATTCCTTTTTTCTACCTGGTAGGGGGCAATTTTATGGCATTGCTTTTAAGCCTGAAAATGTGGTTCTTCACAGATTTGCGCAGAATAATCTCAAATTGCTGTCAATATAAGACTGACAAAAATTCTGTAATTCAGAAAGTTTTTTTTTTGTTTGTTTGTTTGTTTTAAATCACAGACATATCTCATGAATCTTTTCATAAATGAAGTGTAGACAGGGTATAAATAAGAGATTCACTGTGCATTGTAGGGAGCTTCGTTGATTAAAATGGAACTTTGTGAGATGAACACTTCAAAGATGAGTGACAGCTTTTAATGATTATTGAGGGAGTTTGTAAATGTGATATTGGTTTAATACAACAGTTCAATTTACAAGAAGTTAATATTAAGTGACTTACATTGCTGACTAAAACAGTATTGCCTGATTTTTCTCCGTTTCTTCAACAAAAATAGTTTGAAACAGAGTAACAGCTGAGCCGCTGTGCATTTCCATTCAAACACAGCGGTGTTTAGTTTAGGAATGAAGGTGTGTTTTAAATTTATTTATTTATTTTTTTTTTTTTTTTTTTTTTTTATTATTTATTATTTATTTATTGATTTATGTAGTCAATAAATCAATAACCCGTTCATTCCTTGCTTCATTCCTGATGAAATCAGCCGTTCGATCGAATCAAATGAATGAATGATTCAGTGATAAAATCAATGACTTGCCACCACATACTGGCAGTTTTAGTTTGATTTTTAAAGTATCTTTTCAGTTATTTAAAATAAATAATTTCATATTTCACTATTTACATTTTTTTATTTAAAACAATCTCAACATGAATTATGAATTTAATTGCACTCATGCCACCTCTGAGCCTCATTAAATGTCTACAAATACACTTTCAAGTTATTCTGTGCCACCTTTATTTGACATAAAAGATAACGTACTTTTAAAAGAGAAGTCCACTTCCAGAACGATAATTTACAGATAATGTACTCACCCCCTGTCATCCAAGATGTTTGTGTCTTTCTTTCTTCAGTCATAAAGGAAAACATTTCAGGATTTTTCTCCATATAATGGACTGCTATGGTGCCCTGAGTTTGAACTTCCAAAATGCAGTTTAAATGTGGCTTCAAACAATCCCAAATGCGGTTGTAAACGATCCCAGCCGAGGAAGAAGGGTCTTATCTAGCGAACAATTGGTTATTTTCATTTAAAAAAAAAAATCATTTAAATACATTTTAATCTCAAACACTCATCTCGTCTTGCTCTCCCTGAACTCTGTGTATTCTGGTTCAAGACAGTTAGGGTATGTCCAAAAACTCCCATCTTATTTTCTCCCTCAACTTCAAAAATCATTTCAAAATCATCCTACATCGCTGCAGAAGTACTGACCCAGTCTTTGCAAAGTGAACATGCAAAGAAGATCAAACACCCTTAACAAAAAAGGTAAAACAGCAATATAGGACGATTTTGAAGTTGAGGGAGAACATGAGATGGGAGTTTTTCAACATACCCTAACTGTCATGAACCGGAAAAAAAAAAAGTTCAGGCAAAGTAAGACAAGACGAGCATTTGACATAAAAAAATATATTTTGTATAACTTGTATTATTTTTATGAAAACATCCGATCGTTTCGTTAGATAAGACCCTTATTCCTCAACTGGGATCATTTACAACCGCATTTAGGATCATTTGAAGCAGCAGTTCAAACTCTGGGCATGATAGAAGTGCTGAAATGTTTTCCTCAAAACACATAATTTCTTTACGACTGAAGAAAGAAAAACATGAACATCTTGGATGACAAGGGGGTGAGCACATTATCTGTAAATTTTGGTTCTGGAAGTGGACTTCTCCTTTAATAAAGTTAGAAAAATGGCATTACAAAGGCAAAAAATTCCCCCAGTAAATAACTTTGTAATATATCACCTTGTAATGAAAAGGCTCATCTTTGATCATCATCATTTTGATTATTGATTTGAAGGTGCTCCTAAAATTTTTGACTGTGCTACTAAATTGCTAAATGCTCTTAAATGCTCTTAAAAATAAAAGTAAGCGTGAGAGTGGTTATGTTCTTTAAAATAGCATTGCAATGTTCATCCTACCAGCACTGATCATACAAACCAACCTGTCAGAAATCTGGATTAACTCTCTGTAACTGTTAGACAAATGTCTGCATGGACAAGAAGACTTAGAAAGATAGACGGACAGAATAGACTGTAATATATATATATATATATATATATATGCATAGTAACACAAGCCAGGACTAGCAAGTTCCCATTAGCTGAATCACCTGAGGTTCTCAGTGGGATTTTGGGGAGAATTAATTTGCATAGGTTAATATCCAGCAACTCTGGAAATTACACTTGAAAGGATAATTACTTAATTTCCCTCATCCATCCCTCCTCGAATCTTTTTTCCGCTCATCACAGGTTATGTAAATCAAGCCATCAACTGGTGCCGCAGTAGTGAGTGTTTAGACAGTGTGTAACATAGGCTTGCCTTAACTCTTTACTCGACGGCTCGCTCAGTCACTGAACAACCATATTGATTTACATTTACTTTAATTCCCCTTTCCCGCACCCTTTGTGTCATTAGCATAGGGAGAGCAATTCAGTTCAACTCCAGGTAATTTCCGCAATAACAGGAGTCATTAAATATGCCTTGGCCAAGCACGCACTTCATTTTTATTCAATTGTGAACAGAATTAATCTAAAGACCTCTCATAAGTCTTAAACACAGAATTTAAAATGCCTATTTCCAGCCTTTGGAAATGATTAATTAAAAGAAGCTGAAAGACAAAACACAGACACACAGACAATTTCACAAGAATAACAACATTAAGAAAAAGATGTCAGATGTCAGTTACAAATTAGCACCTTATGCTTCATAAACACATACGTTTGCAGGCCTTTTACTTCTGCTATATGCTAAACGTCTTAGATGTTTCTCCACATACACTCCCACACACACACAAAGATAGCTTTGGACCAAACTCAATGTATGTCAGCTTTGAAATAGTGTTCGACCCATGGGGCATCATTAGACATTTGGAAGTAAACAATGTACACTTTTTGCTGCTTGTTTTGTGTTAAGGCAATGTACAAATGCACAGTAGGTTTTTATGTGAATGTGAGCATTTTTACAGGTGAGGGGAGCTATTCAGCTTGATTGTTAAAAAATAAATAAATAAAACTGAAAAATTGTCACACAAAACCAATCAATATGAAGTACTTCATAATGCGCCAAAGTGTTAGCATTTATAGTGTCATGCTCTAAATAAGAAGTGGGTGTACCTTTCATACAACTTTTGATTACTGGCTATATAAAGCCATACATTGTAGGTGTTAGTGGGGATAAAGTTTGTAAAAAAAAAAATTGAAACTGAAAATAAAAATCATACACTCTCAGATCTTCTTTCTTCAATTTCAAAATTACTCCTCCATTCAAGAAAATGTAACAAAGACATTCTGCCACTGTGATTTTTCCGAGTGCAGCCGTTTCCCCTCAATGATGGTGTAATTTTGAAAATAACAAGAGAAAAAGATCTGAGAATTTAGCTTTCAGTTTTATGAGTATGAACTTTATCCTGAGTCTAGTAAAAAAAAAGACTGTGCAATACATCATCATACTATCATATGCATAAACAGACACATATAAACACAAATGTTCACGATATCACGTGTTGTGTAAATATTGGACGTGACCACCTGCAGCCGCAGTCCTCACTCTGTCATTACACAGGAAAAGCATCACCCTCCCTCAGATTCCCGTCCTCACAACATCTTTCAAAACAGCTTTCACGTACTTGATGCCAAATCCAACAAAAACATTGTAAACACAACCCCGTTCATTATCGTTCACTGCTATACTTTAAGTTTTTCTCATCTAGCACATTGTTTGGGGTGCATATATTCTCCGGCTGAGGACGCCCCACGGTGTATTGGGTCACAGCGTGTCTTTAGCTCAGCAGGGGGGTGTAGGTAATGAACACAGATGCTGTCAGTTCACTGTAATTAGCTGTATGAGCAGGAATTGGAGAGCTGCAAGCAGGTGGCACCACCCAAAGAGCTCATCAGAAATCAACACTGAGAGTTTTGCTGAAGTTGAAATTTAAAATGCTTCAAGGTTACATGTTTAGGATGAAGTTCTGATGAAGATGGCTTATCGTGAAAGACTGTCTAGGTTTGGAGCATTTCTCAAGTTTTGATCAATGGCACTTTTTAGTTTTGCTAAAACGCAGAATACACAGTTGGATTGTTGCATAAATTGTTATCAAATGTGGGCCCGTATTCACAAAACATCTTAGGGCTAAAAGTAGTTCATAACTTGCCGACTTAAGAAAATCTTAAGAAAATCTGTCAATCCTAAATTTAGGACTCCAAAATTTTTGCTCTAAGAGTATTTCACAAAGCGTTAGGAGTAGTGAAGAGGACTCCTAAGTCACTAAGACCAAATCACAAAATATTCTCCCTGCTGAAAAAACAATACAAACCTTCACAAAAATATTAATGGTTTCCACTACAAATACCATTACAAACATTACAAACTATCAACTTTTAACCATTAAAGGAGTAGTTCACTTCCAGAACAAAAATGTACACATAATGTACTCAACCTATTGTCATCCAAGATATCCATGCCTTTTTTTTCTTCAATCGTGAAGAAATTATGTTTACTGAGGAAACCATTTCAGGAATTATCTCCATATAGTGGACTTCCTTGGTGCCCGCGAGTTTGAACTTCCAAAACGCAGTTTAAATGCAGCTTCAAAGGGCTCTAAACCATAGGTATTCAAACTAAACAAATAAATACTGTACTTTACTTTGAAATACTTCTAAATAATTGTTTTAGAAAACATGAATAATGTAATTTAACAGAAACTAAATATTTTCCAATTCCAACTTGCTTATAATATTCATTTTTTACAGGGTATTTACAAAAGGAACTATATAAACGTCTTTTATATATTAGAATGGGGGTCCCTCGCACAATGATTATTATATTTAGGGATCTTTTTCTTAGATTATATTTTTAAAGATCTTTTTCAAAAAAAAAAAAAGGTAAACTTTTTAACCTCAAATGCTTGTCTTGTCTATCTTCCATGCACATGCATACTCTGTGTAATCCGGGTCAGTACAGCTGGGCTATGTCGAAAAACTCCCATCTCATTTTCTCCAAGTACCGACCCAGTGTTTACAAAGTGAACATGCAAAACCCTTTACAAATAAGATAAAACAGTGATACAGGACGATTTTGAAGTTGGAGGAGAAAATGAGATGGCAGTTTTTCAACCTACCCTAACTGAATTGACCCGGATTACGCAGAGTATGCATGCGTGTCGCAGAGCTAGACAAGATGAGCATTTGAGGTGAAAAAGTATCTACATTTTTTTAATTTTTTTTAGAAAAGGAGCGACAGTTTCGCTAGATAAGACCCTTATTCCTCGGCTGGGACCGATTAGAGCCCTTTGAAGCTGCACTGAAACTACATTTTGGACATTCAAACTCATGGAAGTCCACTATATGGAGATTCTGAAATGTTTTCCTCAAAAAACAATTTCTTTACAGCTGCAGAAAGTAAGACGTACATCTTGGATGACAACGTGTAAGTACATTATCTGTAAATTTTTGCTCTGAAAGTTATTAAAAAATTAAATAAAAAAAAAATAATAATGTGTGTTTTGGGACATATTCCATTAGGATTTAGCAGTTTTAACAAGCCACCAATAGAATGTAGCGACCAATTACCAGTAGAGACCAACAGCCACCATTTCAGTTCCCATTAAAACCAGTGAAATTCCAATTATAAACAGTGAAAAAAAAATCTGTGATGGTTTTTAATTGTTTTTTTTTTTTTTTTTTTTGGCTGGCTGTTGCCAGCAATCTGCCTCGGAATGTAAACATTTTAGAAATGCGCTGCATTTATTTGTACACATTTTCCCACACATCTCCAAATATTCCTTTGATTATATCCTTGTTTTCATTAAGTTGAGCAAGAAGCTGTTCTTATGTCCAGTTTGGTTTTCTTTTACACTTGCATTTCTTACTATCAGCCATGATTATTCTATTCCGTTAATTAAAAGCTGTTTATATGCATATGCGCTAATTGTGTACAAGAAGCACACATGTAAGAGGCTGACAGTTAGCTGAACATATACTTGTTTAATTAGCGACACTTAGCCTGCATTTTAAAATCTTTATTTGAATGTGCAACATTTTTATTTCTAAAGCTTTTTTTCTTTAATATGACAACATAATATCACGTTCTACGATATTTCTATGAATAAATCTCGAACAGAGGCCCATCCCCTATCAGCCAATCATTGTGTGCATAGTTAGTACGCATGCTAACATCATTCATAGCAACGAAGTCAACCCCACCCTTACTCTTAGTTTAAGACTTCCCTCTAGTCCTTAGTAAAAGTTTGTCTCAGCAGCTTTGTGAATAAGTTTTATGTGAAATCTTTTACTGCTATTTAGGAGAACTCTTAGAGGTAAGATAACAATTGTCTTCAACAATAGATCATCTTTCACATCTTTTCACAAGCGCTTGGATATGTTTACTAACCGGTTGGCCCTCCTTTGGCAGTAATAACTTCCACCAAACATTTCTTATAATTGAGGATCAGACCTGAGGAATTGTACACAACTGTTCTACACAAAGCTGTTTTAATTCAGCATTTATCTTGATATGTCTAGCAAAAATTGTTCTCTTGAGGTCAAGCCAAAGCCATGTCAACAGAGATGCCAAAAGATTTCTGAGTCTTTACCTAACACTCTAGAGTTCTTCTGAATATCACTAAGCAGTCTGTGCTGTGCTCTCGCAGTCAACTTTGCATCTTTGATCAAAGATGGTACAAAGTTTGAGAACGACTGTGCTAAACAAATGTACAAAAATAAAGGTTCTTCATTGTAATTCCATGAAGAACTTTTAAAGGGACAGTTCACCCAAACATGAAAATTCTGTTATTAGTAACTCACTCTCATGTTGTTCCAAACCTGTAAGACTTTCATTCATCGATTTTTTTGATGAAATCCAAGAGCTTTCTGACCCTGCATTGAATTAACGCAACTACAACGTTCAAGGCCCAGAAAGGTAGCAAGAACATTGATAAAAAAGTCCATGTGACATCAGTGGTTCAATCGTAATTTTATGAAGCTACAAGGATACTTTTTGTGCACAAAGGAAAAAAATAACAGCTTTTTTCAATTTATTTTCCGTGTCAGTCTTTGACGCACATTCACAAGAGTAGCATGATGTATGCGTCAACCTGTGTTGAATAAAGTTCCCTCTTCTTTGTGCACAAGAACTATTCTTGCGTTGCCGTCTATCCAGGTTCAGAAAACTGTCAAAATTCACAAAAAATATCTTAATTTATGTTTTGAAGATGAACAAAGGTTTTAAAGGTTTGGAACAACCTTTTGTTGGAAGAACCTTTTGTTCAATGGAAATTTTCCATGAATGTTCAAGTGGAAACAGGTTCTTTAGAAGTTTAAAATGTTCTTCACACTAAGAAATATAAATGGTTCTTTTAAGAATTGTTTACTGTAAAGTTCTTTGAGTAACCCAAAATGTTTCTTCTATGGCATCACTGACCCTCCCAAAAACTTTCAGAACCTTTATTTTGAAGAGTATAATTATTCTACAAACTTTAATGTTACAATTGAACTATTAGGGACCAATAATAAACCAGACAGATTTTCAGTACCCGCTGGGACTGTGTGTCCGGGCTGCTCTCCCATTCCATAAGTGCCATGACGTTGTTGTTGTTAAAGTGAGTGGGAAACCTGCTAACCTGAAGGGCTAATTTAGCTTTTCAACCTAATGTGTGGTAGTGAAATTTCCATTTGTACCGTTTTTTTTTTTTTTTTTTTTTTCTGTTGCTGACTGCACACTCTCTTTCTCTGCTATGATTATTTTGTCAGTGTGCACCTAATTGTGTAAATCCCACAGCTGATTTTATCCAATGCAGAGATGTTTGTTCTCGCAGCATGAGGTATAGATCTCTTGTCAAGCGGTCACATCAGCATCAGTCACCTGCCAACTGTTGTTTTGTTTCACACAGCTTCCATCTGAGTCATGTCACCTCCCTCAATACACTGATTCCTGCCCATGTATTGGCACAAGCTAAACAATTTTTTGTTTACGAAGGACATGGGGCAGGACCTGGGCCATTTGATCAATAGAAGCAAATTTATCACATCAATTCATATGCAAATAAACAGTCCTTGTTTTCTGGCTTCACAAGTGTCCATGGGAATAAAGAAGAGGAAAAGAAGCAGA
Source organism: Labeo rohita (assembly GCF_022985175.1). Classification (NCBI taxonomy): domain Eukaryota; kingdom Metazoa; phylum Chordata; class Actinopteri; order Cypriniformes; family Cyprinidae; genus Labeo; species Labeo rohita. Next base: position 15,737,479 of record NC_066875.1, on the reverse strand, counting down.
AGCAGAAAACTTTAATAGTGCTGGCCAAATTGGCAGTTTACACCACAGTTTTTCTCTGCTCAGCATCAAATATGTTATGGTTCTGACAGACGAATGCACTAGTCACTATACTCAAGAGGGCTATACAGACAAACCATTGCATTGGCGCCATCAAACCAATTTCAGAAGTTTATAATTATGGTGGATATTTTAGTTGTTTAGCAAGAAAAAGGAAGGGCATTTTTGTTTCTTTTTAAGCCAGTGCTTATTGCAACGACATATTATTCTAGAACAACGGTGCATCACTCTGACTGCTTCACCACAGGGATTCCAAGCCACTTTCCATACAGTTTCTGCTAACCAAGCAGGCAAACTCTTGAATAAAACATTTTCAGGCATCAACTTACAGAATTACCTCTCTGAATGAGAGGAGAATTTTTGCTATGTTTCAGTTTGCAAGTTTGTTTTTGTTTTTTCCTTTAACTCGCTGAGTTTTGGCAATGAGGCCGTGGAGTGTGACAAGCATTATACAGGTTTTTACAGAACACCTGCTGTGTTAATGTGACAATACATACACGTGCCAGCTACTCTATATACACAGTCGGGAACCAAACCAACAGATGCCCACTTGTCATGAATATCGAAGTACTTAGTTTGTTTCCAAGCAATACCTTAGAAACAAACAAAACAATTTACCAAACTCTTTGTAGAAATAAGTTTAAGCTACTTTTTATGCATTTCAGCACACAATAAGTAGACTGTAGCCCACTTCCTGAGCCCACAGTGGTTCTGTTCGTACTGCTCATAAATAATAAGAATTTCAGTGACTCTTTCTGAAAGTTACATCATTATGCTTGCAGTTAGTGACAAGTGACTTTATTAATGAGTCATTTAATTATTTAACCAGTTCAAGTAAAACATTTATTCAGTCAGGAACACAAGAAGTGACTGTCTTTATGAGTGAGTCGCAGAATCATTCATTCAACCAATTTGTTCGAAAGCATGTACTCAAGAATGAAAAATATTTTTTGAGATGCTCAGCTTGTGTTTTGGAATTGTTTGGAAGCATAAGAAAAATACACAAACTGGGAATATTGGGCCTCATTTATGAAACGAACATATGACAGAAAATTAGGTGTACGGTCGTTTCTACGCAAAACTTGGAATTTATTATGTTTATTATTATATGGATGTGAGCGGTGGCTACGATCAAATCTTACATCAGGTCTGAGCTCACGTACGCAAGTTTTTGAGTTAGCCTGGATTTGCATGAAATACAAAATTGTGGAGAATTGTATAATGACAGCATTTTGTTCATTTAGATTATTTTCCTGACCGACAAATGAAGTTTTTATTATTTTTTTTTTTTCTTTTGGGGTTTTAGCTTTATATGCGCATATGAGGAAACCAAAACCATGAGCATTCACAGATCGTTGTATCATGCATTTGCCGCGATTCTGTGAAGAGAAAAACTGAAATTATTATTATTAGTTATTAGAAATTAATATTATTATTATTAGCATGCCTATTATAATAAATGGGGCTACATGAAATGTGTTTCTCTTAAATAATCAACAGATTAATAAAAGGAAAAAAAACATGCAACAAGTATAGGCCGCTTTTTGTTTTAGTGACACTCGTAATGCATTTGATTTGTTTTCTTTATATCTATATTTCATTAAATGCAACCGATCGCCTAGGCACCTCACGCATACACACACAACATTTTAGTGTTGCTAACTTGACATTCCAGCCATTAATCTGCAAAAAAGCAGTCAACCGAACATAAATGTTACACTGCTCAATGTAAAAGGTCCACTGTAAAATCAGAGTGCAGCGCAGAAATAAACATTTTTGCGCATGTGAAGGATATGTTTTACGTGGATATTGAAACACAAGCGAATTACAAAGATTTGTTTACATCACAGATAATAGTTTAGAAACCAAATGTTACGTGGCAAAAAATGAAAACATTTGGATGTCGAATGAGAGAGGCTTCTGAATCCAATGCGTTTAGTTTTGCTTTAATAAATTAGCTTGACATTTGTATTCTGTTTATAATGAATGCCACTATAGCCTAATTTGTGTTTTACTTTATAGTTTAATATAAAATTTTGTAGCTACTAATTTTTCATTCTTGTTCTGTAATACCATTACATTTAAAGGGTTTGTTGTGGATTACGAGAACTAAATAGGCTATATAGTGTTTATATTGTTTGTAAATGTTTTGCTATATTTACTGGTATTTAATATGCATATAAATTAATGGCATTGTTTGCAATTATAAGGTTAAAGGGTATTTTTAGAGTAATCAATTTCTTTTTCATGAGATTATTTCCTCTTTTGGGCCGAGTTATGTTTCTCCTGGTCGTAAAAACTCTAGGGGCAAGGCTTCTAAACCAGGGTGTTTTTAGGAGCATGATATTCATATGACGATTGTTTTATATCAACAAAGATCTTTCGTACGACAGGATTGGCGGCATACGAATGTTTCATAAATCACGCGTGAACTGTGTTCGTTTCTACGTTAGATTGATAAATGAGACCCACTGTGTCCAAATACTGCCTTTACAAGTTCACATGCCCATTTATTTTTGATTAATAATAATGTTAAACGTATTTGGTTTGCTGTCCTCGAAGGAGGGCTTTTCCCGAGACTCCACTGCTGTCTCACGACTAATTTTTTACGTATTTTACAAAGTGGTTAATTCGCATGAATTAGTACAACCTCACTCAACCAATTTTGTATGATTTCTGTGAGAAGTAGGATTAGATGGGTGGTTATTTGTACAAATTCATACGAATTTGCCAAAACGTAAAATGCGTACAGTTTTTCCCAAAACATACAAATTCATACAAATGGGCCATCTAGAAAAACATGGACAAAATAGCAGTGAGATCGGGTTGGAGACTCAGCTCACACACTGTGGAAACCTCATTTAATGTGATGATTGAAAGGACTGGATGATAAGGCTCCTCCCAAACTTGTGTTTAGAACTTCATTTATTTTTTATTGAACTGCTGAATAAAATTAATCACACTCACAATTGATTTGTTGGTCTGAATTTAAGTATGATTCAGATTTATTATTACCTGTGGTCCCCTGAGGCAGAAATCAATGAATATTTGCTATAATCAAATGTAATTTCTTCAATAAATATTCCTGAAATGCACATTGCTTATTTCATTTCATAGACATGCAACTGACTACTGAAACAGTGTGAGATACGAGTGTTTTGACCTAAGGAAATTTAGAAACTGAACCTCTTGGAAGTTTAATTGAACACCGCTGCTTTAGATCATTAATTCTGAAGTCCCATTGATTAGTGAAACAGTCTAATAAGTTTCCCTTAGTTAGAATCACATTGCTTACATTTATTCACTGTTATGCTTTTTATGAGAAAACCTCTGTTGCCAACTTGTTGCCTACTAACATTTTTTTTTTCTCCATAGCTCTCTGCAGCTAACAGTAAGACACCAATTAATTTTCCTAATGTTAGCCAGCTAACTAGCAAATTTCTTTCTCAAGATGTTACAGTTCACTCTAGGGCTGAGGTTTGGATTATTAATATGATTCTCAGCATGCAAATGCTTGCACACCTCATTCCACAGACTATCCAATTCATAACCATTCTAATTTTTTCCTCTAATTTCTTATAAATAAAAGTAAGATTTAGAAATGAGAAAATGTTGAACTGAAGCATACCCTTTGGGTTTTAATTGGCTTTAATCTTGATTAGAAAGAAAATGTTGTCTTTATTAGCATAAAGTATGATTTTAACAAGATAAAACATAATTTTTAATTTTCATATTTGCTTTTTTCCCTTCGTAAAGTGAATATCAGCTATATGTAATCTGAATAATACATGGAAATATTATTTACAGGTTAAGAAATGTAAGAAACAAGCAATGCATATGAGAACAAATGTAATTAAAATGAACCTTTCATAACCTCAGTGTATTTTAATGGACTTTTATTTTCTCACCACTATGTCTATTGCTATTTTAGACAAATCATGTTTTGTGTTGTATTTAATAAGAACAAAATGCATATGTGAAGTTGAGTTTCATGCATTGTTTCATTCTACTTCAGCACACCGTCCCTCCCCTGTCTCCAGTTCATAACACACACACTGACGCATCTGTCTCACCTGCTGGTCCCCTATCCCAGTCCTCTTATAGCTCTCATTCAAGTTCTGACAGCCATGGAGCACGTTTACCACATCAGTGGGACTCCAGATCACTAGGGGCTTTGCCAGCACCGCTATCTCCATAAATTACTTGGATCGTGGGGCACGTAAGCAAGCTTGTTAAAACTGCAAATGAAATAAATGGAATTGAGGGGAAATGAGAAACGGAGAGAGAGATAGAGAGAGAGCAAAAAGAGAGATGGTTTTAGGAAATGATAGAGTCAATACGAGAAAAGACTTTGAGAGGAGGCTGATGCTGTTACGCCCACATGGGAACGTCTCAAGGAAGAGAACGAGATGCTGGTGGAAAAAGAGAGAGGGAGCTATCAAACATCAAAGCTATTCAAACTGTAAAAGGGATGATTTGCAAATGAACATTTCATGGGTGGGTCCACTGGGATGGATAAAAAGCTCTCGGTCTTCCTGAGGTTATGAAGAGTGGGTGTCATGTCAACAGATGAGACAAATCCGCATGGGGCCCACTTCTTGTTGCACTTACACCACAGTTGGACTTTCTTACAATGATTGTTTCTTGGTTTTGTGTGCATTTCAGAGTGAATGCTGGCTGACTGTAGGTAAGGATTCACGGACCACCATATTTACACTGGAGAGAAATAACTTCCAACATGTAAGTATCAAATCCCTAACAAGCAAGTTCAACTGTTGTTAAAATGATATAACACTTTATATTGTTGGGATTAGCAAATATTAATGTTAAACTGTTGTCATTGTGGTTGTCATCAGTGGCAGAAAGTTACAGCTACACTTTGTCTCTACCTTGTCTCTGTCTCTATCACTTTTTCTGTGTCTTGATTCAGATTTCCTTTAATTTGTCACTTCTATGCTCCACATTAAAAAGTAATTTTGTTTCACGTCCACATCTCAGTAATTCAGGGCAAAAGTATAAAATAAATAGTGAATTAAAAAAAAATACTAATAGCTAAAATATGCAAAAATATAACTTAAAAAGTGCAGTTGTAACGATGAGAGAGTGACGAGAGGCGAGCGGATCCATATGCATGCTTTTTATTAATGGACGAGGCAGATACATGGTCAGGCAGGCAGGGTAATCACAGGTACAATCAGGAATGATGAAGACGAAACACAAAGGGAGTCAGTAAGGCAGGCGTGAGTCCAACGAGGGGCGAACAATATCCGAGAGGGGCGATCCGAGAGAGAGTAGTCCAAAAACAAGAGCGAAGGTCAGAAGGGAACGAAGAAACTAGGAAACACTTGGAACACTAGGAAATAATCACTAAACACTCAACAAACCGCGATCGGTACAAGGAAGTCCGGGGTTTTATGGGGCGCCTGATTAGTCATGGGGGCTGACGTAATCAGCGCGGTGGTGGATGGGAGATGCAGTCCAGGATGCCACGTAACGGCCAGGGAGTAAAAAGAGGTGAGAGAGACATCTGGTGGTGGGTAGTCCGTGGAGCACCGACCAGATTCGTGACATAGCCCCCCCCCAAGGAGCGGCTTCCAGACGCTCCAACAGAAACAACAGAAAAACAGTCCAGGGGAGCGGTGGGGGGCCAGGAGACTGAGGCAGCACTGGCTGGGCAAAGGCCCTCCAGGGTGGAGCCGGGGGTGGAGCGGGAGGCTTGGGAGCCCTCCAGGCAGGAGCCGGAGGCGGAGCATGGGGCACTGGCGTCCTCCAGGGCGGAGCTGGAGGTGGAGCAGTGCTCCGGGGCGGAGCAGGAGGCAGAGTAGACGTCCGGGCGGAGCAGGACTCCTCCAGGGCGGAACTGCAGGACTCCTCCAGGGCGGAACTGGAGGCGGAGCAGGACTCCTCCAGGGCGGAACTGGAGGCGGAGCAGGACTCCTCCAGGGCGGAACTGGAGGAGGAGCAGGAGGCGCAGGAGCCCTCCAAGGCAGAGCCGGAACCCGCGTCACAATCCGGGACCTGGGGAAAGCAGGGACAGAGGAGGCAGACAGAACAGGGGAAGAAGGCGCAGCAGTCCCCGGGCGGAGCAGGAGGTACCGCAGCTCTCCGGGCGGAACAGGAGGTGCCGCAGCTCTCCGGGGCGGAACAGGTGGCTCTGTCATGGACTGGGACCTGGGGAGAACAGGGACAGAGGAGGCAGACAGAAGAAGGGGAGAAGCAGAGAGTATTGAGGTGAACGCCCCCTCCATAAGAGGTTCCACAGCTGACGCTGGCACCTCTGGAGGCATTGGCGCAGCTTCTCCTACGGGGAAGGCCTCAGGGGCGGACTTGAGGTCAGACGGGACCTCTGGAGCAGACTTGGGACCAGACGGGACCTCTGGAGCAGACTTGGGACCAGACGGGACCTCTGGAGCAGACTTGGGACCAGACGGGACCTCTGGAGCAGACTTGGGACCAGACGGGACCTCTGGAGCAGGAAACCGCGTTATGGCCTGGGACCTAGGAACAGTAGAGACAGAGGAGGCAGACAGAATAAGGGGAGAAGCAGAGAGTTTGAGGTAGAACGCCGCCTCCCTAGGAGGATCTACAGCCGAAGCTGACACCTCAGGAGGCATTGGCGCGGCTTCTCCAACTGGTGAGGCCTCTGGGTCTGTCTCGTGGTCAGACAGGGCCTCCGAAGCAAACTTGAGATCAGACGGGAGCTCTGGAGTTGGCTGGCGAACAGATGAGACCTCTGGAGCTGAGTGTGCAGCCCACACACTGAGAATGGCGATTGCCAACACGCTAGGAGACATGACGTGACAAGGCTCAGGGAGGTCAGACGAGACCTCTGGCACAGACTTGACGACGGGTAGGACTTCTGGAGTCGTCGTCAAGTTCTCTGGAGCGTAGCTTGCGGCCCAGATGCTGAGGATTGCGGTTGCCATCACACTGGCAGACATGATGTGACAAGGCTCTGGGCGGTCAAACGAGACGCGACTGGACTCTGGGCCGTCAGGCGGGGCGCGACTGGACTCTGGGCCGTCAGGCGGGACGCGACTGGACTCTGGGCCGTCAGGCGGGACGCGACTGGACTCTGGGCCGTCAGGCGGGACGTGACTGGACTCTGGGCCGTCAGGCGGGACGTGACTGGACTTTGACTCTTGGAGATCAGCGGTGACTTGATTTGATACGTGAAGACCAGCGGTGGCTTGAACTGGCTTGTGAAGATCATTGACTTTACTTGACTCAGGAACCACGACTGTGACCTTGCTTGACCCGGGAGCCACGGCTGTGACCTTGCTTGGCTTGGTTTGAACGGCTGTGACGTGACTTGACTTGGTAGGAACAGCTGGAACATGACTTGACTTGGCTGTGACTTGACTTGACTTAGTAGAAACAGCAGCTGGTGCAGGTTCAGAAGAGGCAGACATGACCTTGACCGGTTGTGGCCTGGCTGACGTGACGTTAGCAGGCGCTGGCTGGGCTGACGGGGCGTTAGCAGGCGCTGGCTGGGCTGACGTGGCGTTAGCAGGCGCTGGCTGGGCTGACGTGGCGTTAGCAGGCGCTGGCTGGGCTGACGTGGCGTTAGTGGTAATCTTTGCGTCAAGCACTGGCGTGGCGGCCCTCTTGAGCAGTGCAGACTCGGGCTCAGGGATGATGGCGGAAGCTTGACTGGACTTGGAAGCTTGACTGGACTTGGAAGCTTGAGCTGTAGCCTGACTTGACTCAGGAACAACATGGCTTGACTCAGGAACAACAGCTGTAACGTGACTTGACTCAGGAACAACAGTTATAACGTGACTTGACTCGTGGGGAACAGCTGTGACTTGGCTTGACTCATGGAGAACGACAGCTTTGGCTTGACTTGACTCTGTGTCTTGACTTGACTCAGGGGTAGCCGCCGCGACAAGGAGCGCCACTTTAGCTGCCCGTACTGTCATTAGGGGTGTGTCCAGCACGTGGGCCATCATGACCACAGGTGGCGTCCGGGCCCTGACCACAGGTTCTGGAATGGCAGCCATATTGTGGAGCGGCTTGGAGACGGCGGCCATTTTGTGCAGTGGCTCTGGCATGGCAGCCATCTTGTGCAGTGGCTCTGGCGTGGCTGTAATTTGACTTGAAACAGAAGCGACAGCTGTAATTTGACTCGACACAGGAACTACAGTTCTGGCTTGATTTGAAACAGGAAGAACTGCTTTAGCTTGACTTGCCTTAGGAAGAGCAGCTCTGACTTGACCTGATGCAGGAAACACAGCCCCAGCTTGACTTGACACAGGAACAGCAGCAGTAAACTTGCTTGACTCAGGAAATACGGCTGCAACTTGGCTCGGCAAGGAAACTTGACTTGACTCAGGAAACACAGCTGCAACTTGACTTGACTTGGAAACTTGAGTTGACTCAGGAATTACAGCTGCAACTAGACTAGACTCGGAAACTTGACTTGACTCAGGAAATGTAACTGTACCTTTGAATGGCTCTTGTATGGCAGCTGTGACGTGACGGAGCTCTGTGATAGCCGCCATTTTGTGGACGGCTCCGCCGTCGCCGCCATCTTGTGAGCGCACGCGGCGCCGCCGCCATCTTGCAAACGGCCTCCGCAGTCGCCGCCATTTTGTGAACGCGCACTGGCGCCGCCGCCATCGTATGAACGGGCTCCGCTGTCGCCGCTACCGCGTTAACGCGCTCCGGCGCGGCCGCCATCTTGTGCGTGGGCTCTGCTGACACCGCCATAGCATGAGCGCGCTCTGACACGGCCGCCATTTCTCGAGCGATCCAGGCGGCAAACTTGTTTGTGGCATCATGATCCGGCAAGACCGCTAGTTTGCGAGTGGGACGCGCGGTCGCCATTACCGCGTTGTCGCGTTCCCTCTCCGCGACCCCGACAGTGCACGGCGAACCCACACACAAAAACGCAAAGTTCAGAAACGCCTCCAGCGACGAGCGCGGGCCCTTGCGTCTTAGTCGCGCACGGAGGGGCTGGTTCACGCCGTCACAAAACACCTCAATCTTAATACAGTCCGGGAGAGTGGAATAATTAGCAATTGAAATAAACTCACGGGTATAATGTTCGAGTGTGTGTGTTTTCTGTTTGATCCGGGAGAGAATTCTGTCTGTGTCCGTATCGGCTGATTGTCCGGGGGTGGAGCTGCTGGATCCTGTGGTGGCGGTTTGTTCTGTAACGATGAGAGAGTGACGAGAGGCGAGCGGATCCATATGCATGCTTTTTATTAATGGACGAGGCAGATACATGGTCAGGCAGGCAGGGTAATCACAGGTACAATCAGGAATGATGAAGACGAAACACAAAGGGAGTCAGTAAGGCAGGCGTGAGTCCAACGAGGGGCGAACAATATCCGAGAGGGGCGATCCGAGAGAGAGTAGTCCAAAAACAAGAGCGAAGGTCAGAAGGGAACGAAGAAACTAGGAAACACTTGGAACACTAGGAAATAATCACTAAACACTCAACAAACCGCGATCGGTACAAGGAAGTCCGGGGGTTTTATGGGGCGCCTGATTAGTCATGGGGGCTGACGTAATCAGCGCGGTGGTGGATGGGAGATGCAGTCCAGGATGCCACGTAACGGCCAGGGAGTAAAAAGAGGTGAGAGAGACATCTGGTGGTGGGTAGTCCGTGGAGCACCGACCAGATTCGTGACAGCAGTCTCTTCAGTTCAGTTCACATTCTCAGATTAAGCATTCTTATATTAGTCCTTAATCTAATACTTGTCTGTTGTCCCAGTCACATTTTCTTGGCTAAATAAACATTACTTACACTATCAGAAAAAGAAAGAAAGAAAGAAAGAAAGAAAGAGTGAATGAATGAATGAATGAATGAATGAATGAATGAATGAATAAAATATCATTTTAAACTATTTTATATTTTTACGTTAACAATGTATTCAATATTCTGTTTATGAAAGCCATGAATCTCATCAGGTTAGTGTTTTTAGCATTTTTAATCTATTCTAAAATAATAACTCAAGGCAGTAACAATGTAAACAATATATTTTATTTGTGAACTGTAGTGTTTGGGCCAATCAGACACACAACTGTTAATTCGATTTATTAAATCAATTATTCATTAAATTTATAATAATTACAGACCCCCTCACCCAATCCACAACAGTGGCTGCCAGGACATCTCCGATGGCCCACCAGGCCCCTGGTTACCATGGCAGCCAGGATACCTCGGCCAGATCAGATAAACTTTATGACCTACAAGTATGTAGAGAGAACATTTCCCTGCTTAATTCTCTCTAAAACAGAAACTGCCAAAGGAAATGACTTCTTTTATTCATTTACAGACAAACCTTTCTTTGACCTTCCCATCACACATAGCCCCAAGTCATTGTGTATAGTATTACTGCCTTGTATTTTTTGTTTTTTGTTTGTTTTTTTGTATACTGTTGTATGCATTTGTTATGATGGGTAACTAGAAGTATAACTCACTTATGCCATGTTTGGTCTCTTTGAATTTGTATTTTGATGATCTAAAAAATGGTGTATATTATATTTTGATACCTATGCAACATATTAGTGTTTTAAGAATCCTTAGTAGTTTTTGCATCAACACCCAATCGAATTACATATGCAAAATACTATGCTCACAGACAAACTTTCCCTCCAAAAATGAATATCACCATTGGCTCTTTGACCTCCTGGAGGTGTAGCCTCCGGAGACTTTAAAGGTGTCACACAAGTGATCCCCTACTCCTCTTCTGCAAAATCTTCCGATTGCTGCCCGTGTGAAGGGACTCACGGGGAGCCTGAGCCGGTGCGGGGTACACCCGCCAGGCCCGGCAGGCCCCAACATATAGAGCTGTGGCTCTCGATCACAAAGAGTCAGACTAATAACACTGGAGTTCATTTTCACTCAACTCTGGACTCTGGAATTCATCCTCATGGAAATGTCCTCGAACAGACATTTCTCTCTCCATCCCTTTTTGGTTTCTTCACTCGTCTCACATGAGTGACTCGCCTCAGTCAGTCTGCGGTTCTTTGAGATACTAAAAAGATGGGAAGGATGAGCTAGAACTCTTCAGAACCCCTAAGCTTGTGCCAGGTCTTGCGGCCTTGTCTTTCCATTCCCCAAAGATCACAGGATTTCAGCTGGGTCTCTCTCTCTCAGCTCTTGGTTCTCCTTCACTTTCCACATGGGAAGAAACTCCCAGTCACCATCGAGTCAGAACATCTTTGGAGTTTATCACTCTTCAGACCCAGAAGAATGTGATCGCGAAACCAAACCTTGAAACCTTCAAGACTTCGATTCTATGTTTGTTTGTTTCGATTACTTGTGTGTTAGTCCTTAGATAATAAAAATTTTGTGCACAAATTACATTTTGATTCTGATTCTGCCTTGCAAAATTAATATCCCTTTACGATTCCGATTCAAGCTACATGCTCTAATGCAATAGTACTTTAGGAAAGTTATTTTCTGTGGGGAAGAAAATATAATTTCTTAGAGTTGATATGACATTATAAAGTTGATGGAAAATTAATTCTGCTACAGTTACTACTGGCAGCTGATATAAATAATTGTAATTAATCATAATTGATTGTAATTACTTCTACACATTTCCCTTTTGAGCTAATTCGCTACAGAACATATGTCCAGCTGTTCTTTTTAGAATAGTTAACTTTTAACTAATTTTCAATTTTTCAGATAATCAGTCATCAAAGCTCAAAAAATACTTTTAATAGAGATTATTTTAAATTTCAAAGTTCAAGCTGATTACTCTCTAAAAACTCCCACAGATTATGTTTTCATGCCATTTTAAGTCTTATTTTGATGTAACAAAGTGGTTATATCTAAATTTGAGTTGTTTACTTACTTTTTTTAAAATGAGTCTTCCCGTTAATGCCATTTTATTGTTCATTCAGACTGATTCGCGAATGCGGACAAACACGAGGTGGGCTTTATCGCATGAGTTAATGACAACGTTCAAAACCAGTCAATCATATCACAATGAAGGCATTGCCTCCTCTCACATGACTTTTCCCCATTCCTTCTCAGTTACTCCCCACAGAACTCACCACACACTCTAGGGGGCCTGTTAAAACTTAATGGGCTCAGGGGAGGCGAGAGAGACACTGCCTCCAGTTCTAACTTTACCTGCTGGTGTTGCTGTTGGACAACTGGACAAGTCTCCTAAGCTTATTTAGTTTTAATTTGGCCAAAATAGAGTAAATTGTAATACTGTGTAAAAAATATTACAATTTAAAATATGTTTTTTATTTAAAAATATGTTCAAATGTAATTAATTACTGTGATTGCATGCAAAGCTGAATTTCAAATTTTGATTTAATGCTCTTTCTTATTATCAACGTGGAAAATAGTTGAACTGCTCAACATTTTTTATTGTCATCCTTGCTGAACAAAAGTAATTATTTCTTAAAACAATCTTACTTACCTCAACTCTTTAATGGTAGCATAGACATAATTAAATATCTGAACAGTTTAATATCACAAAATAGCCACCCAATATTCTATTGAAACTGTCTTTTAAATGAATCAAATTTTATATAGCATATTTTATAAGTGTTATTGATTGATTGATAGATTGAGTTCAACTGACTGCCTGAGGCCAAAATGAAAGATGCTCAGGACAGTTGATGGGCCACTACTGCGTGTCATCATGAAAGATTATTATGTTTTTAAGCTTTGCCAATTTAAACATTCAAGAGATTTTAAACCATTCAAGTACAAGACGCGAATGAACTCAATTGAATACTCACACACAGAAAGCCACGTCTCATACAGGGCACAAACACAGAATTGAACAGAATTCTCTTTTGTGTCTTCTTTTGCTTGAATATACAAACACACCTTGCCAATTTAAACATGCAAGCACAAAACGTCATGAAAGAGCTGCATAGAGAGCCACGTCTCACAGCCCTTGAGCGCCAAATTGAATGCCAAATTGAGTTTTGCCTTCTTGTGCTTGCATGGACAAATATATATAAAATTATGCGGTTTTCTAAGACATTAGTCGGTTATGTCTTAAGTGAGCGTAAACAGTTGAGAAAGAAATCCAGTGTGTATCATTATATTGGATGCATCATCTCTTAAAGTGACATACTAGCTGCTGTCGGTGTCCTTAATGTTTATCTACCAAAATAAAACGAGTAATTCACTCACTACACTTGACTGAAATACTTTTAACAAAATTATTCAGTTTCTGTACCCGAACAGCTACAAACTTGAAAAAAACTTGTAAACATTTGAATCTGTGTTCTATTTTTTTTTTTTTTCAATTTCAAACAGGGACCCGCAAACCCTATCTACAGCGCTGGTGATGCATATGACTGACATCAATGAACTGTAAGGAAGTATTTCATTAAAGTTCACCAAATAGGTGTTATAAAAAGGCAACCCCTAATCCTGGTAACTGAAATCAAGTAAAAAAAAATAAGTAAATAAAATAAAATAAAATCAAGTCAAAAGCTGGCCCTAACAACATGGAGGCAAAACACAGCTTCACGCTCAATCACATAATGGATAAATGTATTTCAACGCTCAGCAGGGAGAGTTGGATTATCATCTCTGCCCAGAACTACAATTTTACGAGATAACTATACAATGAATTAATAGTCTCAACATTAAACTGTCACTTCATGAAGTCTATTAATTCCCTGCTTCATAAACACCTGCTGTACATGAACAAATGTGCAGACTCGTAATGTTACAGGCCTGCTGAGTGGTTCACTCGCTCGGCTCTCTCTTTCCAAATCAATATGCCTTTAACCGATGTGTATGAGTCACCAGGCAATAGTTGTCTCTTACTGAAGTCGGCTGGAAATAAGTCAAGAAAGAGCAAAAGCAACAAAGAGTTTAACGTGTCATTTTTCATGGTTGCTATTAAGCCAGAGGTCCTGAACTCCAAATTCACAAAACACCAAGTTATTCTCTATTGCAAAATTGAGTCCATTTCAACTGCTTAGTGGCTGGCCTCAGTAGATGTCTATTGATTTCTTATTTTTTTACTGTGAATTTTACTGTATTTTTTTAAATAGATGTATTTAAGTATGCTGTTAAAACAGAGCAATGCTATTAACTGGGGAGCAGAGACAAGAGATACAATTCTCCATGGTGAAATGCTTTGGTTTCTTCGATAGACTACTAATACCCCTAATGCTGTATAATCCCTGACTAACTGTAGGTACGTCTCGCTCAGAACATGGCACTGATCACAGACTGGTTTTGACTGTACATCTTGGTGTTAAACAATCTTAAAAGAAACAATGTCCACTATCACTTGATGCCAGAGAACAGGACATAGACTGGCTTGCCAGATACATGAAGCAATTTCAAAAGAGGAGACAAAAAGGGGGAAAAAAAGAGAAAGAGACAGAGCGAAAAGAGCGAGCTGTATTATAGCATAAATTGAGGGAATCTCTCTCTCTCTTCTTTACTCAGAAGATAAAACTCCAGTCACAGCACTAATCTTTTGGTAATTTACACAAAAACTTTTACCGGCATGTCTCTCATGGCGCGATTAGCAGAGGGATTTATTTTGTATTCGCCGCCACTGGAATTAATATCTAAATCTGGCGGAACCAGTTGTGTCAGTTTGAGCCGATAAAGGGAAATATGTCTCCGCTAGATTGCTTGCTCTCCCTCCCTCTCTCTCTCACACACACATACTCTCTCCCGTTCAGTTTCCCTAGTTCATTTTGTTTTTATGTTTTTCCACTGGTATAATGATTTACATTTATTAGACAGTCCATGGCTGTTGTAACTGTCTGTGTTGTTTTAAGGGCTGCATGAGACATTTTGCATCAAAGCTTCAGCAAATATCATTCACAGCACCTGTTTGCATTACTGCCTAAAAATGGCTTTCCCCATTTATGTTCAAATGCACTGAGGAAAGATTATGCAGTTAGGATGAGCAGCAGATGAGGCTTTACAAAAAAAATTTATTTTATACATTTTTACTGTACCTATAAGAAGATCTAGTTTATTGTATTATCTTTCACATCCTGGTACTAGTATACAATTCAAATAAAGTTCTCTTGTCAGAAGTGTGACAAACAATATACTCTCTGGAATATTTGTCTACCATTCGTTAATCATCATAGCACTTTGCGGTTAAAGTTGCAATGTAGCGGTATTAGCAACGGATGTTTTTTTTTTTCATATTTTGACACAGTGAAGCTGATTAGTGAAAAAAGGCAGGGATTCAGTTCATCGGATGTTAATTGGATGGAGGCAGATGTGAATATGAGCTTGCAGTTAACTGTAAGAAAAGGATGGAATATGTAAAATGAGAGAAGTCTGACGTTTCACAAGAAGAGTTATGATATCTATGATATATTATGATATTTTTAATAAAAAAATTACAAAAAAAGGAAACATGCATGAATGAACTGTTATATGATATGATATGATATAAAGAAAATAGAAATTCAAAATAATAAAACAGAATTCACCCAAAACTCAAGATTCAAGGGGGCAAAAATATCCCTGTATAACTTTTGTATGTCTTTTATATTTATATCATCTGACATAGTTAATATCACACAAAGAGTGATGTTTTTCTCAGAATGTCAGCACGACTACAAAAGTGATATAGATTTGATGAACAGCTCAATAAACATGAAGTTAATATAAAGTAAATTACATTTTAGACTCAACAGTTCTTATTCTTGCTGCATTTCTGCAACGAAAATAGTTACAAACAAAACCCTAGCAGAACTGTTTTGTGTCTCAAAGCAACATACCACAGTGTTCCGTTAATGAATCAATCAGCCATTCGAATAAATCGGTTGAACGAATGACTCTATGGGCCCTATTTTAACAATCTAAGTGCAAGGTGTAAAGCGTACGGTGCAGGTGCACTTAGGGCGTGTCTGAATCCACTTTTGCTAGTTTCACGATGGGAAAAACGATCGCCGTGCCCGCCACATGGTCTAAATGGGTTGCCCTTATTCTCTTAATGAGTCATGGGTGTGTTTTGGGCGTATTGTGCGTATCGTCTCATTTCTCATTCCCTTTAAGAGCCAGTTGCACTCGTGCCACGGCTGTTCTCAATTTACATGGCGGAATTTGCAAGTGCAAAGACTGATGGCTTCTCCAGAGAGCAGGGCTGGTGCCAAGGGGGACATTCGCGGGCCGAACGAGTTACTATGCACCCTCTTTCCATCCCCTCCCCTCCTTGCTGAACATGGTCATAAGCGAAAGTGAAAGTGAAATAAATAAAAAAAAAAAACAATGCACGTAAGAAAGCGGTTGACTATCCACTGTGACATGTAGGCATTTTTATATTTATGACCAGGTATTAGTTGGTCAATGGCACAGTCTATTTTAGTTGCCTCAAAATAGCAACGTGCCAACAATGCACTTCATTTTCAAACCAGCACATCCTCGGGCGCACAAATGGGCACAAATGCATTTGCTATTTAAACAACGTGGCGCAGGACGTGAAAATGATAACTGCATCAGGCTGAAACTAGCAAAAATCACTTGAATCGTGCCTGGCGCCGCATTGCACCAGCTGTCTGATAGGGCCCAATGACTCACTCATGAAGTGCCTTGCCGCCACCTATTGGCGATTTTAGGTTCATATTTAAAGTATATTTTCCCTTCCCCACCCCACCTCTAAATAATTTCAAATATCAGTATTCAATGTTTTTTTTTTTTTTTTTTTTTTTAACATCAAAACATTAAGTCCTAAACCTGTCAAAATACCAGCATATTTACACTCTCAGCAAAATACGTATTATCATTATCAACATAATTCCAGAAAATATTGAGATATCATTTTTTGTCATTGTCCCCTAACGCACTGTTATTTATTCATGTATGCAATCTAAGTAGCTGTGTAGTAAGCATGATAGAGTACAGTAAAAAAACCAAAAACAAAAAAAACTCTGCAGGGCTTGATTTGCAACCTGCTAACTGTAGTATTCTGCTATTTTATGTATGATAATTACCTCCCATTGCAATTTGTATGGCATTTTTGTGTTTGAAAGTATTTAAATCCACATCATGGAGAGCACTTTTTCAACAGGTGTCTCGCCGAGGTCGGTTTCCTTTGCTTACCTCAAAGTCTTCCCCTCAGTGCTCACGTCCACCAGGAGCCCTCTCATGGTTCCAGCCAGTGCCCAGAATCAGCAGGACGGCTGCTGCTCTCTCTTCCCCATCACTGTGCTCTGAGCTGGGAAAGAGAAACGGGGAGGTGGGCCAACAGCAGGAGGAATCACCCCCGGGGAACAGAGGGAAAAGTGGGTTGCATAATGATAGGCTGGTTGTATAATGATAGGGATGTGTGTGCGAGCCGTTGAATTTCCAAATGCGATACCGCGAGTGACCACCGTTGCAGACAAAGACGACATGAATATTTTTTTCAGCCACGTTTATTTGAAATGACTGTATCACTCAGTGGCTTTCATTAAAATCCCATTCCAGCATGCACGTGGGAGAAGCTGAACTGAATATCTGGATTTACTTGAGGGAGTACAGCTACATGTACCTGGCATCCTGGGACCTATTTCCATAGACTCCACATCAGCTGCCCTATACACAATGCTGGACACATCAATGTTTAATGCATCGTAAAAAAAAAGTTCTACTTTAGCGCACACAACCACAGCAGTGAGACCGCTCTAAGCTGCTTGTGCTTATAGATACAGCATAACAAATTTGCTCACACCTCTGTAAGAACAGCTCAAGAGACTCTATTTACTAACTAAGCACTGGCGCCGAAAATGATGTATCCGTGAAACATAGCATTTAGCAGTTATCTTTTACTGAGTGTGAGCTTTGTCCCCCCAACAGGGATTTTTTTTTATTTTGTTTATCAAGAAAAATGAAAGAGAAAGTAATATGCAAGAAAGTACTGGCTCCTGGGGATATCAGATCTGCTGAGTCTATTTTTCATTTAAACTCATATTTAAAAACCGTTTTACAGATTTGCATTCACTGATATCTGGTATTAGGTTGTTAGTAAATCCTTTTGCTACCCTGTATATATTATATATTAGATATAATTATGATATTTTGTTGACAACAGCCTTGTCAATAGACAACAGAAATTTTGGAACAAATCCATAAATTTGAAGTAAATATGTAAATTAAGTGCAATTTTGTGGACATCTTATTTACCATCATTACACTCTATTAAAGGTGAAGTCCACTTCCAGAACAACAATTTACAAATAATTTACTCACCACCTTGTCATCCAAAATGTTAATGTCTTTCTTTCTTCAGTCGTAAAGAAATAGTTTTTTGAGGAAAACATTTCAGCATTTTTCTCCATATAATGGACTGATATGGTGCCCCGATTTTGAACTTCCAAAATGCAGTTTAAATGCGGCTTCAGATGATCTCAAATGCGGTTGTAAATGACCACAGCCGAGAAAGAAGGGTCTTTTCTTGCGCAACGATCAGTTATTTTAATAAAAATAATACAATTTATATAATTTTTAATGCCAAACGCTCGTCTTGTCTTACTCTGACTAGACTGTTTTTGTTCCGATTCATGACAGTTAGGATATGTCAAAAAACTCCCATCTCATGTTCTCCCTCAACTTCGAAATCCTATATCGCTGTTTTACCTTTTTTGTTAAGGGTGTCTGATCTTCTTTGCATGTTCATTTTGCAAAGACTGGGTCGGAACTTCTGCAGTGATGTAGGATGATTTTTAAATGATTTTTGAAGTTGAGGGAGAAAATACGACTGAAGTTTTTCTACTGTCTTGAGTCAGAATACACAGAGTTCAGGGAGAGGAAGGCAAGACGAGCTTTTGAGATTAAAAAGTATTTAAATTGTATTATTTTTATTTAAATAAGCGATCGTTACGCTAGATAAGACCCTTTTTTCTCGACTGGGGTCGTTTACAACCGCATTTGGGATAGTTTGACGCCGCATTTAAACTGCATTTTGGAAGTTCAAAATCGGGGCACCATATCAGTCCATTATATGGAGAAAAATCCTGAAATGTTTTCCTCAAAAAACATAATTTCTTTACGACTGAAGAAAAAAAGACATGAACATCTTGGACGACAAGGGGGTGAGTACATTATCTGTAAATCTTTGTTTTGGAAGTGGACTTCTCCTTTAATGTACATATCTGCCTTAGATTGACTTTATACTGCATTATTCTGGGAAAGAGTATTATGACTAATAAAAGCGCATTGATATCAAAAAAAGTAAATGTAAAGAATGTGGGGGGAAAAAAGAGGCCTATATTCATGGAAAAGAATCAGCTCATCGTCTGCTGGATGACTCAAACTGAATGTTCTTTTCTGGATGTAACTATTCAAAACATCCAAGGAATTCTCAGAAGGAATGAAGCAGGCAAGCTATGTAAACGCTTTTCATTGTGAACGACTACATTATGTGAACCTGCTGCACTTAAGATGTTATTATTACACCACAAATAGAAAAAGAAAAGAACAAGCATCCAGAAGAGTTCAGAAGTGGACATGCGTCACAAAAGCTATACATGAGGAACACATCACAATTAAAAAAAAAAAGTTTGACATCAATGCCAGAATCCATTAGCTGCCCCATGTCATGTCATGACACCAACTTGTCTTTTAAAAATAATATCTCACATGTTACAAAAACATCATTCTTCCTTCTTAGAAACATTGCCCTAAATGGTTCAGCTCTTGTACCTAACCCAACCCAGGCTCATGAAAATACGTGCCTCTATATACATTTCTGCAACCCCCGTAATTACGTACCTTACTGCATGTTTCGCGGCAGTTTTAAAGTGAAATATCCAGGGAGTAGCACTAAATTACACGATCAATACGTGACCATGGCACGTTTTTATTACATTGGTACAGGTACGTATTGCTGCATTTTTATTACACTGCTTGAGGTACATTTTTTAATGGATAGAGGAGAGTTGAATAAACAGCTTTTTTGAGGAAATAGCTTATTTATTGAGTCGACATTCTATTGGCTAATCTTCCACATGTTTTGCACTTAACAATAGTTTTGGATTTAACTATTTTTGGAGTTTACACTGAAAAAAAAAATGTTGTTTTATAAGAGAAGTCATGAACTTTTTGCAACAGGTGGGTTTCTGCTTATGGCACTTCCCATTAATTCCTAAGGCGTCCGTAAACGAAACTCTGAGTGAAATTCAATGACGTTAAGTAGGGATGTCACAATGCTCAATATAGTATTGAACCGTTTGGTACGACATCCATGGTTCAATACGCGCTTGTGAATTGCGGTTTTTTGGTTTTGCATTAAAAAAATTCCTTGTTTTATTACTCTTGAAATTTGCTGTGTGTGTGTACCTGTGATTTCACGTGCTGAGATGAGGAAACGCCTCCCTGTTTATATTTGAAAAAGCAACACTTGCAGAGCATCTTCGCTTCTAATGAAATGCAATGATAAGCCTTTCTAAAGTTGTTGTCCAACAAAAGAGAACATTATAACTTATTTTTACTTCACAGCATCAGTCGAGTGTTTGAAATAACTTCACTTTGTGATCTGATGGGGCTTCTTTTTATAGAATGAGGCAGACAATATATTCTATACTGCGTGTCGATTAGCAATGGCTTACAAATATACTTAATCATTATGAAAATACCCGAGATGGCTTGATGAACACAGAAAAACCATATATTATTGCAGACGAGTGTTTATTGTCCTTACATTTCATCATTCAAAATGTTTAACGTTATATCTTGTTTTTATTCAGTTACAACAATAGCGATGTCTTTACCCATATTAAAGATTTCATGGCTGGAACGTCATCAGTGTTATCTCTTCCAGTATGAATGAAACCCATCCTATTTTGCGCAAAAAACGGAAAAATAATACCTCTCTCAAAAGATATATTAAGCAGACATTTAATAATCCACGCTTTTTCCAGTGTACAGAGGTTTACAGGAGTGTTTTGTTGTTAATTAGATGCAAAAAAAAAAAAAAAAACACTGATGTGGAAAGCTATCAGAACCGAACCAAACCGGAAACTGTGGTTAAAAACCGAAGTGAACCGTGGACTAACTGTATTGTTGCATCCCTGAACAGAGTTCGTACAGAGGCTCTTCATCACTCAAGTGCAACACCATATCGCGTGAGCTACTGAGCAAACTTACTAAATCATGCGTATGAAGGTGTATATGTGAAGACAATGTTCAATAGTATCAGTTTTCAAATTGCGCAGAACGTTAAAATTGTTTTGAAGTCATAACATAACATTCTGTAATTGTGTGAAAATTAGGCTTTATTAATCAAAATTCTGTACATGCAAATCATACTTCATGTGAAAATAAATAAAAGTTGTCTGAGTTTTGGAAACTGCAGTGATTCATACATATAGGTATGTTTTTTCAGTTTTGCAGAAATGACACAACAATCCATCATGCTCCTTAAGGGTCACAAAACTCTGGACTTTTGGTAGTACCTAGGATAACAAAGTCCACTAAAGGAGGTAGAGCACCTTCACATTTGGCTCCTAAACTCTGGAATAGCATTTTTGATAATGTTCAGGGCTCAAACACACTAAATCTAGATTTAAGACACATCTCTTTAACTAAGCATTCACAAAATGTATCTCAAAATAACCTTGTACTCCAGTTACATCTAATCAAATGCACACTATCATTCATTGTTCAAAATGTTTTGAACAGCAACTTGGCTAATTTTTCTCTTTCTGCATTTCTGTTTCTGCCCTGGGATGGGCACCCCGAGGTAACTAGAGATTACACAAGCTTCAGTCTGGATCAAGCCTCTTGATGTTTTGAGATGGCCCACCACCTGAGAAGGAAAGATGCCTACCCCTCTGAGGACCACAGTTGACACCTGAACCAACATGCAAAACTAGTTTGATCATAACATATAATCATTGCTGTTAATCGCATTCACCGTTTCTATTTGATTACGTCATAACACATGACATATGATCTTTCTGTCCTGTAACTGTAAATTTCTGCCATATGGAAATCACCTTGACATAATCATCACTGATAAACTATTCCTAAATGTAATGTAGAAACTTTTCATTTTCTGTGAAGCTGCTTCACAACTTGTATCATGAAAAGCACTATACAAATAAATGCTGTCACAACCACAAGTTTATTACTTTGTGTTTTCACAATAATAATGATGATAACAACAATTACAAACATAACCATAAGTGTGCAAAAGCACACCAAAAGAACTTACTATTAATCGGCACTTCCTGCAGACTGGGGTGTCTAGCATCCAACCTTTTTCTAATCCAAAAAAAACTCCCAAACTGGCAAGCTAACTTTTTTAGATGCGGTTAGAGTGTCTCGCTTTCGCCTGTCATCTCCTCCAACATGATTTTGTGCAGCAGTAGTAGCAACTGCACACGCAGGCTGCATCCGAATTTGGATACTTTCCTTCTATATAGCAGGCAGAAAACAGTATGCGAATAAAGTAGTATGTCCAAATTCCCAGTAACAGTAAGCAAAATTACCCAAATGACCTACCACTTCCGGTAAGATCCTGCACTGTGCATCTGATGGACACTTTACTATCCCATGAGGCCGCAGGAAAGGATTTGTGAATGGTAGTGAAGCGAAGCAACTGACAGTGGTACCATCATATGGCAAAGACAACATGGTGGATTTAATACATCTGCATTCATACTACACAGATCATACTTTTTTTAAAAAGTGATTACCTAATGTTACTTATTATTATTTATCACAAAATTAGTACCTATTCAGAGAGTATGCCATTTCAGACACAGTCAATGTGTCTTTTTCAACTTTTTTTTCCATTTTTTGATGGGTGGCAACCAGCATTAATGTGCAATACTGCCATCTACTATATTGAAGTGTGAACCAGGGCTGCGTTTCCCACAACCAAATACTGGCACAAGTTCCATCGCACCAATAGAGTTCAATAGAAATGACGACCGTAGTCAGCTAACGATGCTTTTGGGAAACGCATCCCAGATTGTCCGAAGCTGGATTGTTTACAGTATTATCATATGTGTAGTAATGCATCAGTATATACATATTTTTTTAATATCAGTTATCACCCTAGTGAAAAATAAATATACTAAAATGTATTGAAAATACATTTATTTCATGCTAAGTATACTACAAATACATTTACATATTATGTACTTAATAAAAATGCCCTGCAATTGTACTTCTAGTAACTAAACTGGTATAAAGTCTGCCAAATTGGAAAACTTTTTTTAAAACTTTTTTATTTTTTGTTATTTATTTGTATAGCACTTCTCACGTTGCAAAGCAACTTTACAGCAAACTAAAGTTTTTACAGTATACTTAGTAGTAACTTTATTAATGCATTTTAACTGTGCAGAAGTACTGCTAATGTACTGATAAATTGAATTCGATTGTGTTATTGCAAGTATACTTTAGCTACACTTGAAATTTTTTGCATCAACAGACCGATATTATTTAAAGATCATACAATCCTTATCAATAGTGACATTAAAGCATATTTTAGGCTCAATATTAAGGAATGTGCATTGTGCATAAATAGTGCACCAAATAAAGTTTAATTACAGTAAATCTTGAGCCATATGTCAGTAAATGTGTTAATAGATTTAAACTATACTTAGTATAAAATAAATGCATTTTAGATCTATTACTTTTTTACTAGGGCATCAATACCAGTATATAGTAACACCTCTATGTTTAACTAAAATTTATTTCACAGTAAAATTTAATTAAATTGTGGGTCACACTTTATTTTAAGGTCCAGTTCTCGCTATTAACAAACCATTAACTATGGCTTTTGCCTCAATAAACTCCTAATCTGCTGCTTTTTAATAGTTAGTAAGGTAGTTGTTAAGTTTAGGTATTGGGTAAGTTGGGTAAGTATTAGGGATGTAGAATATGGTCATGCAGAATAGGTGCTTTATAAGTACTAATAAACAGCCAATATGTTAATAATAGGCATGCTAATAAGTAACTAGTTAAAAGGAAGAATTGTTTACTATACTAAAGTGTTACCAAATTTTGAATTAAATTTTAACAGTAAAATTCTGTTGCATGACTCATGCACCACAGAAAACTTGGAATACAGCCCACAAGTCCTACTGGCCACCTTTATGGTATACCTTTTATGGTAGCACGGTGTCATTTTTGGAGTGTGACAGCCCTGATTTCCATACACTTACACTATATTAAAAAGAGCGGCTTCAGTTAAACTTCTGTTCGACTGAAGATAGACATGCAGTTTGGAAAGAAATTTAGGTAAACTGTTACATCACTAAAGTAACTGCACATACAGTAACTGATTCCAAAAATTCCCAAAACCATTTTGCTTTCTCATGAGAGAAATGGGAAATGAGAGATATTTCGTTTCTGTAAACATGTTCTGTTTTATACACTTTATACGCATGTACTGCACTCACTCATTCACTCACTCACTCATTCATTCAAAATCGGAAAGTCAGACTGATCTTCACCTTGATTCCCCAGAGAGCCTCTCAGCATTTCTTTGGTATCAGCATCTGTATCTCTACAGTCATACTAATATTTTATTTGCCTATAAATGTAACTTAAGAAGTGTCATCATCAGCAGTGTTCATCAGCACAAAGCCACCTCATCATCAGTGCCGAATCTGTCCTCTGATTTCACATAACCTTCAATCAAAAATATCTGTTACACGGTTTACAAGGTGTCCGTGCTGTTAGTGAATGTCCTCTATAGGCCGTATCTGGAGTGGGTTTCCCTGAAGGTCCATCAACGACCATGTTTTATTCAGCCTGAACAGCCTAGGGAATAGTTAAGCTAGCTGCCTATTTTACAGCAAGAATCAATGAGCATTACTAAGGGCTGCCGTCCTTCCCACCTTTCTCCTTTCTGACAAATAGCAATGAGCAGAAATCATCTCACCCATACATGCACAGGCGTTTTCCCACACAGTGGGTAAATGCACGCACACACATGGAAGTCCTAGCCCTGTGTGTTTGTGTGTGGGAGAACAGGGGACTCAAAGCAACAGAGTCCATCTGGTGGAGGGTAAATCCACCTGAAACACACAAATGCATACAAACACAACGTATGTCAGATTCCATTCAGGTTCTTCTGATGAAAGTAGTTGTTCTAGCACAGATATTCACACCAAAACGGTCAAACTGATATTTGTGTGTTCATCTAAAGAAAGCGAAATCAAATAACCATTGTACCAACACACAAAGACGATAATTCTTCGCCTGCACACATATTCACACACATGCTGTGACATACAACCCATCGTTTTGCTTCGGTGTTCTCTTTATATCTTATCTGCAATGAACAATGGAAGTGTGTTTGCTGCACCAGCAGGATCAAGCCGGACTTTCCCGACTGTAACCTTCATACTATGGTACAATACAGACCCCTACTGGATGGAGAATAGTACAACAATCTGGTTTTGCTGGGAAACAAAAAAAGACAAGTGTGTATATGACAACCTGCTTATTTGGGTTGTCTTAGTGTTAGGGGTATTGCTGTATTTACATTTTACCTCATAACCTAACATTTTACCCTACTTCTGCATATCTTTGAGAGTCAAATTATATCTAAACCTCAAAACACAGACACACCTCAATCCGTGCATTACCTACACCTCAAAACATCAGCATTTTTACCCTTAGTTGATTAATTTTCAAACAAATTTGCATTTGTTCATTAATATGCACATATAATCTAAATTAAACATGAGCTCCCTGCTGCTTTCCGAGGCTGGTGCACACTCTTCTTCCGCCGCTTTCCGACTCCCTCATTAACATGGAGTTCAGCTAAATGGACAGAATGATTCTCAACCTCCTCCTTTTCCCCTCCATTTAAGAAAATCTCTTTCCTCTCTCTGTGCCCTGAGGTTTTATCGCTTTCCCCTTCTCCTTTCTTCTCTCTCTCTCTCTCTTTCTGCCCGCAGGTCCCTTCAGTAGATTAAGTTCAGCGTGGCTGTGAGACAGAGCGTTGCTGATTCAGCCATATTCTTCCAAATGACCCAAATCCTCTCTCGCACACTGGAAGAACCTCATTCGCTCGCAGATGACTCTCTCTCTTGCACAACCCCTTTCACCTTCTGTTATTCCTCTTCTTTTCTTCAGCTGCTCTTTTGATCTTAGTACTTTAAGCAGTATACATTGCTCTCTCTCTTTCCTGTTATTCACTGTCAGTACTCCTCCCACACAGCAAACATTAATAATAACAGACATTTAATGGACTTCAGGCATAATTATAACAGTAATTTCTAAAGCTCATCACTCAGGATGTGGAGAGATCATACGTGTAAAACAACAGAAATTGAGTACAAATTATGATATGCATCCTCAGTTACTTTACCTTATGACTCACTTTCTATATGTTAAACAATGCCAGAGCAATGTCACAGCAACAAATCAAATCGCCTGTCCCCTTTTCTGGTATGGACCACTGTTCTATACAGGTGCATCTCAATAAATTAGAATGTTGTGGAAAAGTTAATTTATTTCAGTAATTCAACTCAAATTGTAAAACAATTAAATAAATTCAGTGCACACAGACTGAAGTAGTTTAAGTCTTTGGTTCTTTTAATTGTGATGATTTTGGCTCACATTTACCAAAAAACCACCAATTCATCCATCCATCTCAACAAATTAGAATACTTCATAAGACCAATAAAAAAAAAAAAATAAAAAAAAACATTTTTAGTGAATTGTTGGCCTTCTGGAAAGTATGTTCATTTACTGTATATGTACTCAATACTTGGTAGGGGCTCTTTTTGCTCTAAAATTTCTTGGTAAACGGGTGCAGTGACTTTGGTTTTCAAAAAACAAAGTGGACCAACACCAGCAGATGACACTGCACCCTAAATCATCACAGACTGTGGAAACTTAACATCGGACTTCAATCAACTTGGGCTTTGAGCTTCTCCACCCTTACTCCAGACTATAGGACCTTGGTTTCCAAATGAAATACAAAACTTGCTCTTGGACTTTTTACCACTGGGCAACAGCCCATTTCTTCTTCGCCTTAGCCCAGGTAAGAGGCCTCTGACGTTGTCTATGTCTATGGTGATGTTGTGGAGGGGCTTAACAAGAGGAATACGACAACTGTAGCCAAATTCCTTGACACGTCTGTGTGTGGTGGCTCTTGACGCCTTGACCCCAGCCTCAGTCCATTCCTTGTGAAGTTCACGTAAATTCTTGAATCGATTTTGCTTGACAAGCCTCTCAAGGCTGCGGTTCTCTCAGGAGGTTGTACATCTTTTTCTTCCACACTTTTTTCTTCCACTCAACTTTCTGTTAACATGCTTGGATACAGCACTCTGTGAACAGCCAGCTTCTTTGGCAATGAATGTGTGTGGCTTACCCTCCTTGTGAAGGGTGTCAACTGTCAGATCAGCAGTCTTCCCCATGATTGTGTAGCCTAGTGAACCAAACTGAGAGACCGTTTTGAAGATTCAGGAAACCTTTGCAGGTGTTTTGAGTTGATTAGCTGATTGTCATGTCACCATATTCTAATTTGTTGAGTGAATTGGTAGATTTTTGTTAAAAGACTTAAACTACTTCAGTCTGTGTGCTTTGAACATATTTAATACACAAGTATATCACTCTCAAGCGCTCTCAGATTCAAGGAACTGTTATAAAAATATATATAAATGGTAACGCAAAATTCTATCTGCTTTGGTCTTCCACATGTACAACTAGGTTCAAAAATTTGAGGTCAGTAAAACTTTAATACTTTTAATGCTTTTAATAAGCAAGGACATGTTAAATTAATCAAAAGTGTAAGTATATACATTTTGAATGTTCCAAAAGTTATTAAAATTATTTTTTTATATTTTTTTAATTTCTATTTGAAGAGTTCAGATGCAAAAGCCTCTAAGTGGCATCTGTGATGTTCTTCTAAAATAAGCATTTTTTTTCAGGTTCCTATGTTTAGGTTTAGTTATTTCACTTTAATGGCAATGAAGAGAACCTATTTATTGCCACTGAAGTGAAATTACTGAAACCACACATAGGAGCCTGATAAAAATGATAATTTTAGAAGACAATTTCAAACGGCACTTAGAGGCTTTTGCATTGAACTCTTCATTTATCAAAAAATCCTGAAAAATGTATCACAATTTGCACACAAAATAAATAAATAAATAAATAAACAACTAAATAAGTAAAATTAAGCAACACAACATTTTTCAACACTGATTAATATTAAGAAATATTACTTGAGCTCCAAATCAGCATATTAGAATGATTTCTGAAATATCATTCACTGAAGGATGAAGTAATGGCAAAATTCACCATCGCCATCACAGGAATAAATTACATTTTAAAATATATTATTTTAAAATGTAATAATATTTCACAATATTGGCATTTTTACTGCATTTCTCATCAGTTAAGTGCCGCTGTGTTGACCATAAACCTTACCAACTACAAACTTCTGAACAGTAGTGTACAACTATCAAAGTTTACACAGTTTTTTATTGTTTGGGATTTGTGTCAAATGAATGGCATGGCGTGATTGCTAAAATGATTGACCATGTCATTCAAATCTCATATACTCCAAATCAGGGCTGATCGATTGCGGTTGATCTTTCATTTTGTTTTTGAAGTATTCAGCCATAAGTATACATTGACACTGCTTCCTTTTGCTTCTATGAGTGATGTTCCCGGCCAAATTGGACTTCATTAAACCAACACAAACACAGCTGAAATCCACTACTGTCATTCCCCTGCTGTGCTCGGGAGAGCTGCTCTTAACTTCCATTCAGCCATATTGGAATTGCCAGCCCATCGCTGGCACCATGGGGTAGCCCAAAACCCATGAACAATGCCGGCCTCATAAGCGTCAAAGATCATTGGTTTATGACAAACTACTTGCATGCGGACTCTGAGCAAACCACGGGTAGCCAAACAAAAGAACATCCAGCGTTTGGCCCCTCTGCTCATTGGCCTCCGAATTTGTATTGACTACTTGTGAATGTAAGCGGGACGCCGAGAGCTTTGGGTCATGCAGTGTAAACATGGATGAGCCCACCATGACTTCAAGACAGTTTTAAAAGTTTACTTTTCTCAATGAGCCATTCTATCCACTGAGTAATGATTGTTTTCATCGTCTGCTGGAAAGCGCATTGTGTCTGCTTTTAGGGAGTTGCCTTTGAATATGTGGATATTCATATTAAAGGAATAGTTTAAAATGAAAATTTTGTCATTATTCACTCACCCTTTTCTCTCGTCTACGAAAGACAAAAGGAGAATTCTGAACAATGCACTACTGCAGTGAACGGAGGCTGTAGTTTTCAGACTTCAAAAAGGATGAAAAAGTAATAAAGGATAAAAGTGGTTTATGTGACTCATGTCCTGTTTTCAAAATCCACTAAAGCCATAAAATGGCATTGTGTGAGTAAAGAACTGAAATTAAGTCTTTATTAACCGATAAACTTCTTTTCCAATGAATTTTTGCCTCAAAAACTACTGTGACCGGGTCATTGAGTGAGTAAGTTGAACTTCTGAATAAATCAAATCAGTTCTATAAGCCTGATTAAACAATTTATTGAAAAGAATAGACTTAAAAAGAATGATTTGACTAACCGGACATCGCTACTGCAGTGGATGTCAAGATTTTCACTGGCCTACATGATAAAAAAAAAAGAGTGGGCAGTACATTATTCAAAGCTCTTTTGTGTTCCACAGAAGAAGTAAAGTCATATTGGTTCAGAACAACATGAAGGTGAGTAAATGATGATAGAATTGTAATTTTAGGGTAAGCCATCTCTTAAAACGATTTTGAGTCAAGCTGCTTCGGTTATTTTCCCTGTTCTCTCCCTGTCAAGGAAGTCCATTCTTTTGTCTGCTTGATTCTTTTGGAGATTTTTTCCCCTGTTTGTTTATTAAAAAACAAAATAAAATACATTTTCGGAGACATCGCTTTCCCCATCCAAATATTACTCTGCACCCTTCACAGCCAGTGTGGTTATTAAAAAAAAAAAATAAAATAAAAAAAATCACCTCACAGACAATGGTTCCGTACTCCACCCCTTTTTTTCTCAGTTCTAATATCTTTTCATGCTTAGGATAAAAGGAGGATAGAGTGAGAGGTAGGAGAGGGAAGTAAAGAAGAGAGAGCACCAAAGTAGATGAGAGAGAGAAAGTCAGTGTAGATGACAGCAAATTACGACAGGTAAAAAAGGGTGTGGGAGGAGGGAGCGAGCGAGCGAGAAAGAAAGAGGAAATGATGAGAGTTGCACTGGAATCAATCAAAAAAACATGGAAGGATAGCCCGAATCTTTTTGATCAGTTCAGCACAGAGAGATGAGAATGATCGAGAAGAAGAGACAGAGAGGAGACAGAACAAGCCATAAAAACAAGCGAGTGAAAGAAAGCAGGGAGGCAGCACCGTGACTGTCTACCTTGACGGAAAGTTACGATACGGTGCTTTTCAACTGCTACAAAAAGAGATGGGATTGGAGAGATGGGTGGTTTTAAGAAAAAATAAGATCCATATATCAGGCTTTACAGATATGGCCCTTCTGCATTTGCGATATTGGAGGAAGACAGCTGCAGAGGCTTAGCTAGAGGTGGCTGATAGCAAAGCTAACATCCTACCATAATCAAAAGGGAGAGAAATTAAAGCACAGCTTCTCCCAGGCCCCTGGGGTGTTTCCCTTCTCTCCTCGCTGGCTCTCGATTTATATTTGGCTGAGATATGACTGGGCTTGGGCTTATTTTGCTCCCCTTTTCTTTGGGAAAGAAGGATTAAGAGGTTTGTTGTGAGTATGGAGAAGAGTGGAGACGAGAGGAGAGGAAAAGCGAGGAGCTTCTGCAACCCACTCAATTCGATGGCAAAATGAATGAGACTAGATGACTGCACTGACACTCTTCAGACCCTCTGTTGGTCAAGACAATGGGGGAATTATATCCATTATGTTTGCAGATGCTTAATCCATGTATAAACCAGTGTCGGGGAAGCTATTTTGCCAAGCTACAACCTACTCGTGATTTAAAGTTGTTAAATAGGCATCAAGCTGCGTTTTTAAAACTAGCTATACTACTAGATATAAGCCACTTAACAGTGGAATTAAATTAGGCTATATAATAGAAAATTAATTCATATAACTGAATCAAAAACATAGCACATCACATTTGGTAAACACTCAAGCTTGTGCATGTCACAAGCATGTTGATCCTTGCTTAGATGTAAAGCCTTTGTAAATGAAACCATGATCTGCACTCCAAAAATAGTCTTCTTTTAACATTTTATTTTACATTTATCACCAAATGTTTCAGCTCAAGGCCTTCTTTGGTGTGCTAGATGTAAAAGCCTAAATTAAATCTGTTCATCGTGCATTTATTTTATGTTTTGGTTGCCTGGTCTTTCCATGGAGGAACAGAAACGTCTCTGGTTTCATTAAATATATCTTAATTTGCATTTGGGAGATTAAACAAAGTCTTATGGGTTTGGAACAACAAGAAGGTGAGTAAATGATGACAGAATTTTCATCTGTAGGTGAATTATCTGCTGTAACTAAATATTTCAATACAAAAAACCAACTATGAATTCTGTGTTTAGATCCCAAGTTTTCTAAACTGATAATACTGCACATTGGTGCCTATGGGGGGATTGGTCAGCCCAGCATTGGTTATGTGGGAGAGAAAAGAAAAGTTTCTGCAGAGGAATACACTATCAAATTGACCTGAGATGTTCCTTCACTCTCACTCTGCTGGCTGAGTAGAAACAGATCTCATTTAATTAAGATTATACAAGCAAATTACAGAAGGCGGGTAGCTGTAATCAGCTGGAGTGACAATTGTAAAAACGTTATTACGTTGCAGTTGCACTCGTAGGAATTACATAATTACATCTTTTACTCCTGCAAAATATTGCAGTAATAACCATGAAAAAATTTTGAAATATTTACAAGCACTTCGGTATACCCTTGATGTAATGAGGACTATGAAAAATGACTTCATTAATGGCAACCAGACTGACATGTAAAACGTCTGGGGTTGCTATTATTGATTTTGTTTGTAGATTCTTTTTTAGAGCACTGTCATAAAGTACTTTTGAAGTTTGCTGTAAATTACTTTTTTCTTCTCACAGGTAAAAACTTAAACATCCATAAAGACTATACCAATACTAAACCTCAGTCATAACCTAAAGTGTCCTCTGGGTGATGAACACCAGGTGGACAACTGAGATACATAATTCAGAGTAACTCATATAAAGTAAAAGAATGCAGGTGTGTTTTTCAGAGGAGGCAAAGAGAGAGATATCACAATATATGGGATCAAACAGTGTGTAAAGCACTTTTTTCTAAAAGTAACACTGCCCAGCAGTGACACCAGTGTTTCAGATGAAGCCTTACTTTTACCTTTTTTGGTTTAATAAGTTTACACTAATAAAGTACTTACAAATCGTACAAACTGTTGGTTTAGAGTTAATTCATAGTTTATAAACTGTAGTTATGTAATGCACTGGTTTACAAGTACGTTATAAACTGATACTTACTATAAAGTGTCACCTTTTCTCTTTTTTTTTTATTAATTCTAATAGTGTGTGAATGTGAGAAGGTAACAGAAAACTACAGGTTAAAGGTCATATGTGAGGAGGCAGGGCCTCCACATCACTGTCTGAATGGGTCAGAGTGGTGGAAATGAATGGACTGATTGCACTTGAACAATTCAATCAGACATCACTGGAGGATTTACTGACTAGACAAAAAGCTATGATTTTAATTCAGAAATGCTGTAAACATCAAATTTAAACATGCAACATATATACATTGGATCCAGAGAGGAACTCATCACACACATACACTTAAAATGTGTGTAATCCAATAGATTGTGTTGCGATAAAGAAGTGGCACACGCCCTGGATACTGATGATGCATTATCCTGTTTTTGGCTGTCTTGCAAAGTTTTGAGCAAACAGAAATCCATCAGACTTGGCAAAGAAACATGGCGTGTTAACAGACATCTGAACGCGGTTTATGAAGAACCAAATATAAGGTTTGGGATTATCAACAGCTTCATCTCAAAAATAAATATTTTAAGCAGAAACATGGAAACACAAAGACATGCTGACAGTGCTAGGCAGTGCATTAGACAAGAAGACCTCCAAGTAGGTGTTAGTTCTGTGCATTTAAACTCAATATTTCTGCGCTACTAGATTGGAACTAGTGATAGGAGAATCGAACCTTTCGAAGCTTCGACTCAGTTGAACCAATTGCATCGCAAAATGATTCACTGTTTCGAAGCGCTCGAAACACCACACGCTGGTGACGCCTGCTGGTCCAGAGTGTGTAAATGCAACAAAAACTCAAGCCAAAACATGCATAAAAACAAAAAACAATGCAAATGTTTAATTTAAAGTATAATACAACAGTGTCTGTATACTATGCGATTTTTAAAATAGAATTTGCTGGGCTTGTTTTGTTTGTTTTATGGAGAGCAAGTATATAGAGGCCAGTAAGAGACTATTAACTACTACTCATCCTTTTAATTACACAAATGTCTTGTTGAAAATGTCTACAAATTGATGAAACCGATTCACGGCTTCATTTACTAAAATCACGTGACTTTGGCAGTTTGATACAAGCTCCGAACCACTGTTTCGATAAAAACGATTCACAAAAGTTTTTAAGTTTGACGAAGCAATGCTTCGAAAGCGCTATTAAAGTGACAGGTAAAACTACTTTCAATAAAAGTTCCAACATGTTAAGAATACTTTACACTTGATGTTTAGCTTACCTGACCAGAACAAACTCCGGAAGTTCCTCTTGGGCTATGAATTGAAACCCAAACATTTCATCAATTTCCTCCATCTTTGAAAACACTGCCAACGCTGCCATTTGTGTATATTGACGAGTCTTCGAATTTTGCTTGCAGTTCTGTTTTGGAAACTGAATTTTTCCGTCACCAGTTAAGCACCTCTGGCTCAGTAGAGTAGCCACGCCCCAAACTCTGGCTATTGGCTGCACTGAGGTATACAAATACATGAGTTGACAAGCAGGTGGGATATCATTGCATTCGGGGCGAATACAATGATTGGATGAACATTTTACGGTCTTGAGCATTCATAAAAGAGCATTTTTAACAGCATACTGTCATGAAACTAAGTCATGATGCAAGGTTTCCAGTGTCAACAGCTTCCAGTTGTTTTTGTTTGTATAAAATAGCTTGTTATGCTGCCAGTATTGCAAACTAATTTTTCTTGTTTCAACTAATTGCATTTAATGTTAATTTACACATATAACACATAACACATATCCAATTAAATGCAAATGAAATTAAGTATCCAAAACAATTAAGTTTTGCGTTTAAAGGGATAGTTGACCCAAATAAAAAAAAATCTGTCATAATTTATTCACCCAGTTTTTCTTCTGGTGAGCACAAAAGAAGATATTTTGAAGAATGTTGGTACAGTAACCAAACATTTGGTCATATGGAGAAAAAATACTATGGACTTATTGGCTACCAGCAACTGTTTGGTTACCCACACTCTTAAAAAAATCTTTTGTGTGTGTGTGTGTGTTTAACAAAAGAAGGAAATTCTTAAAGATTTGAAAAACTATGAGTAAATGATCACCATAAAAATTTTGGGGTGAAATATCGCTTTATGTATATTCTTTGAAAGTAATTTTCTAGCATAAACATAAAATAAGACATTTCCTGTTTTATACCCGGACTGGAGTTCACCACAGGGAGCTTGGGCCCCTGCTCTACTCCATTTACTTCGGATCACACAGAACATTCCTCCGGTCCGATGGCATCTCTTACCACTGCTGGGCTGACAAAACTCTGCCACACATCTCATTCCCTCCTTCTGTCTCCACATCTATGATCTAAATGAGGTTCTCTGCATATCTCTCTGACATACCCAACTGGATGTCTACCCCTCACCTCGAATTTTATCTTGACAAGCCTGGAATCATTTTCGTTTCACCTAAGACCTCTTTTCAAAAACTCTCTGCCACAGTACAACACCATGTTGTTGTTGCTTCCATGTGTTAACGAAAGGTGCCATCCTTCACCAACTGACCTGCTGAAACGACATGTGGGTGAGCAAATGATGACAGAATTTTCATTTTAGTGTGACACTTTATGGAGATCACTTTACCACATATTAATATAAATACATGGCATGCAGATAAAGTACAGTTACAATAATTTATTCCAAAATATTTTTTACATATATTTACAAAAATAAAATTATTAATATAGCTGCAAGCATCGATTATCAAATATGAAAAAAGACATTTAGCAAGCTTGTAACCACCTAAATCAATGATTTAAAAAACATCCATAAGTAATTCACCATAGAAATATTATGTTTTTTTTAACAGTTATGACTGTGAGCACCAGCTGTGGTCCGATCCCCTTAAAACTTTGCATGCTTGTTTAGAATCACCTATTGCATATACTGAGTAGGTTTTGTGAAGTTTTTAGTTTTCCCTTAAGGCTTAATAGGATTTTTGGTCAATTTGGGCAGGCCTCTTTTTTAAACAACCCTGTTTTAGCTTCCCAAAGCGTAATTTTCAAAAATTTTTGATAATTATTGGCTTAGAGAGTCCAGAGAATTGTACTTCAGTGTTTGTGAACTAGTTTGCAAAGAGTTTTTTTAATTTTTTTTTTTGTTTGTTTGTTTTTTTTACATCATCTCAGTTATTTATGAAACGATTAGATTGACAGCAATGGTTCTAGAGGCAAAGTTGTCTGGAATTAAGAGTTCTAACATATGATAGAAATACTGTGCATATGTGCGAAACCACACAACGTACAATCGTTTACACCCTTGAAAAATGTAAAATGGCCCCCCAGTGGCCGTTTTTATTTTATTATTATTTTTTAATTTCTCTTTAAATTTTCTCTTCAAGGTTTCGTTTCAATCAGCCTCCGTTAACCTTGTCTAACAGGTGCTCAAATTTGTCGCCGATGGCGGCCATGTTTTTTCACATATGCAAATGTCCTTGTAGACACTTGTGGCCAAGACCAAGACCGTGCACACTGATTTTCATGTTGATAGGACGAATGATTGTGCAGTTATACCCATTTTTATGTTTTCTCCCCTCTTATAGCACCACCAAGTGGCCAAGTTCTGCGTTTTTTTTTTTTTTTTTCAAAATGCGAAATAACCGAAAAGTTCACCAGGCTTTTGTCCGACGTAAGCCAAGGATTCCAACAGCCTGCGACTGACGGATTAGGAGTTACTTAAGGATTTCGTACTTTTGATCGCTGTAGCGCCCCCGGTCAGGCTGACTGAGGCAAGCCTGGGTCAGCAGTGTGAGTACTACCATATCAACCCTATCTGGGTTGCTGTGGACATTTAATCAAACTATAATTTTTTTTTAAAACCACTGGTTAATAGGTTAATATCACATGAGCCTTCAAAGTCATCCCGATTAATCAAGATTTTAAGAGAAATTATACTTTGCAATCCACTTGACCTTTGAGTGCATAGTTTTAGGACTTACCATCTCTGCTGAGAAAATGTCTGGCCCATCCACAGCTGTCAAATTTTTAGGCACACAACTCAATTCAAGAAGGTTTAAGGCCTTCCCAATGAAAAACAGACCGATAAATCACCGAAATCTCCCAGATTCTCCACGTTGCACTGAGCTGTCATGTATCACAAGACTGCCCTCGATGACCAGTGGCAGTTGCTCTTTATTTTCTGGCTATTATTTTGAAGTGTCTTGTTTCCCTGGTTCACGATTTCATGAGTGGTGTCACCTGTCTTGTTTCACCCAATAAGCTGTTATACATGCGTCCTTGTATGGTCTTGAACTTGATTGTTAATGTAATTTATATATTTATCATGGTTTATGTTCATTGCTAAATATTAGATCTATTTAAAAACCCACTTGACTCATGGTTTCTGCTACATCAGTCTCTCTGAGCTCTGCATTCACTGCATAAACATTGCATAAACCGCTTTTCACTGCTTGGTCATTTAAATTTTGCCATGCACATCCTACCACAAGGTCACCTGTCGTTCACATGCCACCTTGTCACACTGACTTCGTCTGTTCCATCACTGAACAATACAGTGTTGCTGACTTTTTACAGCTGTGCTGACTAAGCCCGGTTTCACACTATGTGCGCAAACAGCATACATTCCGGCTCCCATATTAACAGGTTGCAGTGCAGAAGTGAAGGCACGAGTTTCAGCTCTGAGTTTATTTGCCGCATGTTGTGTGCTGAACTCAGCAGAAAATGCAGTGAAATGCACTATAAACCTATTTATCAACACAATATTTTGCAATGTAGGCTTTTATGAATCATCATAAATACTAGAGCAAAACATGTTAATGCAAGTTCCACATGCTGTGACAGGCACACAAACACTTTGTATTCAGTCAATCTGATTGAATCAAGATGTTTTAAGCAGTTTATGTGGGTTGGGATTTGAATTTGGTGCTGGAGGAAATTTATACTTGGTCTTTTCCTGTTGGCAGATACTAACTTGATCATAGTGTTTGTTTTTCAGTGCATTTAAAATGCAGGATCATGTTAAAAACAATTCAATGAAAATATAACTATTGTACTAAATTGACAGCTCTAAAAATAGACCAATAAACTAATTTGGGCATTTTATAATACATGGCTTAGTTAGGCTTCTTCGAATGCTAGCTGATACACTATATCTGCTAAATACATACAGTGCCTTGCAAAAGTATTCATAGCCCTTCATTTTTTTTCCCTTGTTTTATTTTGCAGCCTTATGTTAAACTGCTTTAAATTACTTTACACCATAACGACAAACCACAAAACAGGTTTGTAACAACATAGCAAATTTATTATAAATAAAAAACTTAAGTGATTCCATTACATGGAAAAAAGTATTTATACCCTTACCAGGGGCACTTGAAATTTAGCTCAGGAGCACTTATATCACTTGTAGATGTTACTACACTTCGAGTGGAGTTAAACTGTGGCAAATTTATTTAAATGAGCATGATTTAGAAAGGCGCACACCTTTCAGAAAAAGTCTAACAGCTGAAAATGCATATCAGAGCAAAAAAAACAAGCCCTGAGGTCAAAATAACTGCCTATAGAGCCAAGAAGCAGTCTTGCATCAAGGCACAGATCTGGGAAAAAATTCAGAAAAAAAAATCTGCTGCATTAAACATTCACAGAAGCATGTAGCCTCCATTAACCATAATAGAAGATGCTTGGAACAACTAGGACTCTTCCTAGAGCTGGCCTCCTGGCCAAACTGAGCAATTGATGGAGAAGGGCCTTGGTTATACTGGTGACCAAGAAGCTGATGGTCACTATATTTGAGCTCCATGATCATATATGCAGATGGAAGAAACTTACAGAAGGAAAAACATCACTGCAACACTCCACCAATCCGGTCTTTATGGTGGTGTGGCCAAACTCAATCCTCTTCTCACTGAAGACACATGAAAACCCATTCGGAATTTGCAAAAAAAGCACCTAAAGAACTCTCAGATTATAAGAAACAAGATTCTCTGGTCTGATGAACTGCAATTCCAAGCATCATGATTGAAGGAAACCAAGCACTGCTCATCACCTGCAAAGTACCATCATAAAAGTAAAGTGTGGTAGCAGCCTCATGCTGTGGGGCTGTTTTTCATTGGCAGGGACTTAGGGACTCGTCAGAATAGTAGGAAAGCTCAATGCACCAAAATATTGAGCCTAATGAAAACCCAGTCTAGAACATTCAGAACCTCAGACTGAGCAGAAGGTTCACCTTCCAACAGGACAATGACCCTAAGCACACAGCAAGAGTGGATTATAGACAACTCTCTGAATGTCCTTAAGTGGCCTAGTCAGAGCTTGGGCTTGAACCCAATCAAACATTTCTGGAGAAACCTGAAAATGTGCATCTGCCCCCATCCAAGCTGACAAAGCTAGAGAGGTGAAGATGTGAGGCGAAGAATGGCAGATAATTGCCAAATGCAGATGTGCAAAGCTTGTTGCATCATACCCAGAAAGACTTGAGGCTATAAAGGTGTTTCAACTAAGTACTTAGTTAAGGGTATGAATACTTATGCAATGTACTTCTTTCAGTGTTTTATTTTTAAAAAAAAATTGCAAAGTTGTCACAAATCTCCTTTTGCTGCAACAAAACATGAAAAAATTATGAATGAATACTTTTGCAAGGCACTGTAATGTGGTGGGATTTCAAATAATATGGTTCAGTGGTGTTTGCATGTCATAGTTCGATATCTTTTCAGAAAGAGACAGAAACAAACAATTAATTAGTTGCCATTCAAAGACATCAAGAAAAATCTAAAAGTGCTTAGTTGATTAGTTGATCTGGAAACGTGACGCAACTACTATCTGACGACATCTGTTACAATTTGATTTCTTAATTTATCACACTGTACTTTTTCTTCTTCTTTTTTTTTTTTTTTTTTTTTTTTTTTTGTTAACAGAAGTTGAGTCAAAGATTTTTCTTTGATACGGATTCTATCAGGAACTTTGTGTGGCAAAGTTGTGACAAGTTTATATTCCTTCTTTGGCCTAGACCAGGGCACCTCCAATCTCATCTCATTGATGAAAACACTTGACTTCAATTAGTCTTTGGAGAACTCATTAGCCTAGAGGTCCACATACTTTTCCCACCAAAACTTTGAACGATTCTACAATGTAGTCTATTCATTGTTGACAAGTAGTACAATTGTTTGTGTGTTAGCATGACATCAGTAAGATCAAATGATGACCGATGATAATATTTTATGCCCACTAAACAATATAGGACTGAAGCGATACAATAAATAACACTTATTCACCTCAAAAAATAAAAAAATAAAATAAAATAAATAAATAAAATAAATAAATAAATCTTCCTCAGGTCAACAAGTGAAACCATGCAGAGTTACAGTAGTTAGCAGTGAAATTTATTATGCAAATATGACTTATTAATTTGCATAATATGTTTCAGGTGTTAGTTCGTGCATGGGGGAGCTAAGATTGATGGGAGTTTAATTATGACACTTCTTTGTTATTAAAGCCTAATCAGCTAGCACACTCATCTTTAACTTTTACCTTAAACTGTGGACTGAAATTGATACCACCGGAAATCTCCTCATAAAATAATTTCCTCAGCTGAAACTGAAACAATACGTATTCAGATCTACCTGCAATTACCCATCTCATCCATCAAGAGAGGATAGGTGCAAAGCAAAGAAAGTCACAGATGCAAAGGAGAGAATATATAGCTGATGGAACAGAATGGGAATGAGAGGGCCTGAAAAGTTGATGGAAGAGGAAGTAAATAGTGGGGTTACAAGGCATCAGAAGAAAGAAAAGACGTAGTGCAAAATGGGTTCACAGCGGAACAGAGAATAGTTTGGCTGACGTTTTCAATGACGGTTATACATTTCAAGTCAGGCAGCAATATCCTGTGTTTGTAGCTTCCCTAAATTTTTCCTAAAGTTTAATATCTTACTACATGATCATTGTCTATCTTTTTATTTGGCTGCCTCTAGATCTACATAGTCCATGACTTTACAGCTAATCTGTTTTTGCACAGAAAACATTAGGCTCGGCTGTCAGATAGGCCCTTAATCTTTTCAGTTTGCAAGGGCTTTACAAAGCTGTTGATGCGCAATTCTCTTTTTGCACACCTTTATGTGTTGTTTTAGATTTCAGTAGACATATACAGTGATGATAGATTTCCTCAGAGGTCTTTCAGACGTAACATGCACATTCGCCCAGATTTGGTATGATGTTATATTTCATGGCTACAATATAAAGTGTCTTTAGGTAAAGATTTTGCTATATAGTTTATGTCATAGTATGTAGACTGATTTTAAAAAAAATGCATAAATGAGAAAAGGCAGAGAACTCAATCACTGGCACTGTTTTATGCACACCTGAAGCATGTGGGCAGAAAGCTGCCAAGTATTTACATATACACAGTCTATTACATCTTAAGTAAATGTAAACACTTGAGAGAAAATCAATATATTGAATCAGTACATTAGGTCTTAAAGTGACAGCAACCTACTGCTGTTTGTTGTTAATGTTAATCAAACAACTCACTGCTCTTGACTGATTAACTTTTGTAGCTTTTGATCAATAAATATGTAATTCATACAGTTAAGACTATGCAGCTTTTTATTTTGTATTTTTTTTATGTTAAAAGAGAAGTCTACTTCCAGAACAAAAATTTACAGAAAATGTACTCACCCCCTTGTCATCCAAGATGTTCATGTCTTTCTTTCTTCAGTCGTAAAGAAATTATGTTTTTTGAAGAAAACATTTCAGGTTTTTTCTACATAGTGGACTTCTATGGTGCCCCAAGTTTGAACTTCCAAAATGTTGTTTAAATGCGGCTTCAAACGATCCCAGATGCGGTTGTAAACGATCCCAGCCGAGGAAGAAGGGTCTTATCTAGCTAAACGATTGGTTATTTTCATTAAAAATAATATAATTTATATACTTTTTAATGTCAAACACTCATCTTGTCTTGCTCTGCCTGAACTGTTTTTTTTTTTTTTTTTTTTTTTTTTCCAGTTCATGACAGTTAGGGTATGTCAAAAAATTCCCATCTCATGTTCTTCCTCAACTTCAAAATTGTCCTATATCACTGTTTTACCTTTTTCGTTAAGGGTGTTTGATCTTCTTTGCATGTTCACTTTGCAAAGACTGGGTCAGTACTTCTGCAGCGATGTAGGATGATTTTGAAATGATTT
Source organism: Labeo rohita (assembly GCF_022985175.1). Taxonomy (NCBI): domain Eukaryota; kingdom Metazoa; phylum Chordata; class Actinopteri; order Cypriniformes; family Cyprinidae; genus Labeo; species Labeo rohita. The sequence goes on along the minus strand of NC_066875.1, from coordinate 15,695,875 downwards.
TTGAAGTTGAGGGAAAAAATATGATTGGAGTTTTTCGACATACCCTAACTGTCTTGAGTTCAGGGAGAGCAAGACAAGATGAGCGTTTGAGATTAAAAAGTATTTAAATTGCGTTTTTTAAATTAAAATAATCAATTGTTTCGCTAGATAAGACCCTTCTCCGTCGGTTGGGATCGCTTACAACCGCATTTGGGATCGTTTGAAGCCGCATTTAAACTGTTTTTTGGAAGTTCAAAATCAGGGCACCATAGCAGTCCATTATATAGAGAAAAATCCTGAAATGTTTCTCTCAAAACACATAATTTCTTTACGGCTGAGGAAAGAAAGACATGAACATCTTGGATGACAAGGGGGTGAGTACATTATCTGTAAATTTTTGTTCTGAAATTTTTGTTTTCTTCTTTAAAGCAGAATTATACAGTTTTTGACTGTAAGATGCATTTCCTCAGGTGTGAATTTTAACACTTGTGTGCTGGTCAGGTCTCAACACTCAAAGCATGCAAAATTCCCCATACATTTTCAAACCACCTGGACAGTCCACCTGGAGTACCTTGAGGTTAAGTGCTTTTCTTGAAGACCACACAGTGATACAGCAAACCTGCAGTCTCAGTAATTCTGCATTTCACACTTATGAGATAAATAATGCAACCTTGCAGCCCAGATTCTGACCAAACCTCTTCATGTGCCATCTATATAAAGATATGCTGACCCACATATAAGTACTATAATTACTGCATATTTCCTCCTACAGATAAAATTAAATCAGCAAAAACAAAATGTAAGAGATATAAGTGTATTATGAAGTAAACGAGGTATAACAGAAGCTGACTGTCATTCATTTTTTATATGGAAAAAAAAAGTACAAAAGTTGTCACTGGTGTGGTATTTCAAGGCATTAATATACATTATTTAGGTGTTAATGTATACATTTAAGGTACTAATATGCACCCTTTAGAGATAAATAAGCTACAAAAGGTATACCTTTTAAAAGGGTACTGCCCCATTGACAGCTTTTGAGTACCTTTTTTTTACTAAAAGAGTATATGCCTATGTCTGAATTGTACAGTTTGATTCACCTTGCCTTCCTAGACTCACTCTCTCACACTGGAGATTCACTCTAAATTTAGTGTGGCAGTTGTTAGCTAGATATCATAAATACAGGCGTCTTGACAAGGGTTGTGGAAGAGCAAGAGGAAAATTTGCAGCTGGAAAGAATAGAGGGGATATAGACTGGAGGGTTTTTTTTTTTAAAAAAAAAAATGTGACAGTAGCAGAGAGAGAGAGAGATGATGATTCAGAACAATAATCCAGCGAAACTCTCTCTCAGCCCCTCACTGTTGACATCACCTTCAATCATGTGTAAAATATTACAGAGTAAAAGCCCACTATTTATTTCAAACTTTCCCCAAAGGGAAAATAGGGATAGAGAAAGGGGTGGAAAGAGAGAGGATGAGACAAACAAACATCAGGCTTTTCTCAGTGGATACACACATTCTCCTTCCATTTCGGGCTGAAAATGCACTCTCTTTTTTCTCGTATTCTGTCAGACAGTCCTCTTGGTCTGTTTCCCCTTGACACGCTTATAGAATTACAAATGTATTTAGACCTACTGAAAACAGAAATGTATACAAGCATTTGAATATTACAGCCAGCAAAGTAAGTGAATGAGTGTGTAGGTGGGACACCATCTCCTGTGGGGTCTATCTGGAAACTCAGGTCCTCAGTTGGTGCATCTTTGAAACACCTACACAAACACATTTAATTTTGTCTCACATACAAACTCTCCAGCTAACTACACAATGGCAAGGTGCCCTACCACCTGCTGTTACATCTGAGTTATAAAGTCCCCGTAGACAGAGAAAGAGACAAAATGTGTGTACGACACTAGCTTCTCATTTGTTGAAGTCTTAATTGCACTGAGTAATTTAGCAAACCGGCACCTTTTGTGTTCCCGTGCTGACTTTTGTTAGACTGGATCAGCAAATTTAACAGTGTGTGAAATGTAGCTATAAAAGGGAAACTAGTAATGTGGGTTTCATTTGAGCTGACACTTTTTTTAACATCTTGAAGAATCACAGGGTTGTTTGCTTTGTGAATATCGTATATTCAATTTCATTTACACTGCCATCTAAAGGTTTTGGGTAGGTAAGATTTTTTATGTTGAAAGAAGCCTCTTATGCTTACCTACAAAAATATACTAAAAATAGTAATATTGTGAAACATACAACAATTTAAAATATCTGTTTTCTACTCAAATATTAAAAAAAAAAATAAAAAAAAAAATAGTAATTTATACAATACCTGCTATGGCAAAGCTGAATTTTCAGCAGCCATTACTCCATTCTTAAGGTTCACATGAACCTTAAGAAAAAAAAAACACTTCTAATTATTATGAATGCTAAAAACAGAAGAAAAAAATATAGTTCATAGCTCACCCAAAAATGAAAATTCAGTCATTAATTACTCGCCACTGTGTCATTTCAAACCTGTAAGACCTTCGTTCATCTTCATAACACAAATGAAGATATTTTTTCATGAAATCTGAGAGCTTTCTTACCCTGCATGACAGGAAGGCAACTGACACATTCAAGGCCCAGAAAGATAGTACGGACATCATTAAAATATTTAAAATCTGACATCAGTGGTTCACCCATAAAGGGGTATGATGTTGCTAAAAAAAACATTATTTGGTGTAATGCAATGTGTTTACGCGATTTAAGGTTAAAAAACACATTATTTTCCACATACATTCACATACATACATACATACATACATACATTATTGTTGCTCCTTTCTGCCCTTGCTTTCTGAAATGTGTCGATTTTTACAAAGCTTATCGTTCTGAAAAGCGCTGTGTGCTCTGATTAGCCAGCTATCCAGTGCATTGTGATTGGCCAAAAAGTGTGTGACGGAAATGTTACACCCTTACCATGTTGTGATGTTGTGTCCCGGCACGATGAGAAAAAAACAATAAAACCCATTTTAAATTAGGCATTTGTTGCATCCAGTGGGTACATAATTACGAATTATAGTGACTTATACTTTTTTTTTACGCGTTGCGTTGTGGCACGTAAACATAAAACCATGCCTGCATTTGTGATCGTAAATACGACAAACAACAATAACACTACTCTACACTGCTCAAAACTCGCATTTGAATAGTCAGTATACTTTAAATATGAAATCGTACTTACAGGCTGTGAGTCAGAAGCGCCAGACTGTCCTTACAAAGTTGGAATTGCCCCTCTTTATAGAATTGTAGACTATGCTCCCACGTTTGAAAGGCCAAACAAAGTAGTTTCGCTTATGCAACGAAACACACATGGCATGACATGGCAATGCCAACAACAATACTACAGCGAAATAAAAGTTACGCCTTCTTTCTTTGCATATACTTTTGGGCGGTGTTATGCTAACCTTCCCACGTAGATTTGTGGGGGGCATGTTTGAATAAGCCATTTTAGGAAGGCTTAACTTTTATAATAAATATCTCTTTGGATTTTAACTGTGTCAAAGTCAGTGTTGGGCAGTAACGCATTACTTATAACGCGTTACTGTAATTTGATTATTTTTTTAGTAACAGAGTAATTTAACGCATTATAATTTCCAAATTAGTAATTAGAGTTACAAGCATGCGTTACTGCTGTGTTACATCTTTCCCGTCAGAATGTGTTTTATCATCTAGATTGTAAAAAGGGTGTTGGCTATTACATGCAAAGTCCTCTACCTGAGACCTACTTCGACTGGAAAGCGCCTGTGAGGCAGATACTACCAATAAAAACAAGGTCAGCATGGAGAGAGAAAAGTACACATTCTGTAGCAGCAAATACAATCATTATTTTTAGTTTATTTCTGTCAAAGGCAAGAACATTATTGTGCGTTGTCAATTAGAGGGGAAGAAAACCTTTTCAACCATGAAAATCTCCAAATCCAATATAAAACACCTGAAAGGGCAGTGCGGCACATTAAAACTTATTGAGAACGTACTGGGTGCGGAGAGCAACACATCAACTTATATTGTCGAGTCCAGTGGCAGTGGATTAGAGACCTGCACTCCCGCTGGACTCGACATAACAGAGAGCGGTGCGGGACAAGACTTGATGGGCGAGAGCGAGCAGGCGTGCAATAGAATAAAATGATTTGCGGGACTCCCGTAAAATAGAACTAGACATAAAATAGAATCTAAACATAAAATATCTATAACAAATGAACTGCTATTCATGTATTGCACAAAAGAAGCAAGAACAACTAATATAAAACAAAAACAATTAACATGTGTAAGCATAGGCAGAGTTTCTATTTATAACACGTGTTTGCAGAGTTTAAAGGACTGATTTCTTGAATGCAATGGACAATCAGAGAATCCACTCACCGCTCGAAATGCTGTGCATTCTGCAACCACACACAGCAGCCTTGTGCTTTTAATTAAAAATAACAGTGGTTTGTGAATGTTGATACTTTAATAATAATTTTTTTTTGGGAGCGTTTATGCTGGGATGTTAGGCAACACACAAACGTATTATTTCATGTACATTTCGTGGATGTACAGAAAAAAGTAACGTAACTAGTAACGTAACTAATTACTTTTGAAATAAAGTAATCAGAACGTAATTTGATTACTTTTCAAAGATTCAGTAATCAGTAATTTAATTACATTTTCAGAGTAACTTGCCCAACACTGGTCATAGTATTTTAGTACATGGTTCTCTCAAATGCACATGTACTTGAAGCGAAGGTGCCACTCTCGCTCTAGAGGAAAAGACTTAAACTTTATTAGTTAAAAACAAGTGACGTTTCGGCCATTCTCAAAGCCTGCATCAAACATTAAGAACAACTGCTGAATGCTCACACAGGAACCAAAAAGAGAACCAATAAATGCAGCCTAGGTGAGCATAAAGGTCTGTTCACACCAAGCATGACAAGCAATAATGCTGTTGTTTATAAAGGTTTTAAAAACGTTCTAAACTGGAAAGGACAGTAGAGTCCACACCACAACTATATTTATCGTTACACTTATCATTGTCCACCTTATTCTTCAGCATGGAAGCTTATAGGCGAGACTTCTAGTTCATTAGTTGCTATAGGGAAATTGGGAGAAGAATATCAACGTGCAGTAAATGGTAAAACTGTTTGCACCACAAACCACTGTGTTCATAATTAAGGAAATACTTTAAAATAATATGGTAAGACACACCAGTTTGCAATATCAAGCAGGAAAACTAGTTGTTTTGTACAGCTAAAGATAGCTGGACGCAGAAGCCATATACATTAAATTTACAAATGGCCATGCCCACTCTTACGGGAAAAATAAGGGGGATAGTTATCATTCTTGGTGTAAATGGGCCTTAAAAGACTTTTGTCAAAAACATTAATAATCTAATCGACCCAAAACTGAACATAGGGTAAAAATAACATCCAGACATGATTATTAATGTGAAAGCCATATAATGCATATGAGCGACTATTAATTTCATTTATTTTCCACACTTGTCCACTATTAACCCTTGATGAGCAATTAAATGAAAATGATCAACATTGCCTGTACGAATTGTGCCCTGAACCATTCAAAGCTTGTTATGTCGTACCAAACTATTTTTGAAGTTGATTAGACAGACAGAGATGCAGGATTCACTTCAAATCTACACTTATAATAAGGCAAATAGACTGTTTTCTTCCATTTCATGACATTATTTCACTATTTACTTTCATGTTCTAACACAACAAATTATAAAACAAGACAGACATCAGCAAAAGAGATCAGTCACTCCCGAGAGACATGCAATCTCTAGGGAGCGACTGATCTCTTCTGCTGATGCTGTGTGTGTGTGAACAGCTTTACAACACTTACCAAACAGATGCTGAACACCAAGTATTTTCCATCTTGCTGCTAGGGCCTGATTTACTCAAATCTCAATAACTATGATTGAACGAAATCTACACATGGAGACAGATTAAGGGGTTGGATGTACTTATATGCACGCTTACAAGCGTCCATTCCAAAATCTCGCAGTCCAAACACATGTGTGCTTGCATCTTGACAGGCTCTGCTCTCAGACTGTTTGCCCAAGCTGTCTTGATTATAGTTGTTTGTGACACTCAGAGGTCCACTCCCTCCATTTTGCGAGTGGTTCACTCTCCCTCACTGTCCGGCCGTACAGGCTAATGGCAACTCACTAAAATGCTCATTAATCTCAATCTCACAGTTAGCTGCCTTCAATTCACCTCTGAATGATAGTATTTTCTCCCCTCTGAGAAAATAGCTTTTAAAATTGCTATTGTACGGCAACAAATCATATTTTGACATGCCCAAATACAACGGGTTAGAATCAATCAGCCACGTCGTGAACTCTGACATTCAATAAACGTCAGCGATATTTATATGCACTGCTAAACGTCTGATGAAACCAAGGCTCATAGATTACCAAATAGGATAACAATTACTGGAGAGCTGGTCGTCCCAAGGGCCGTGGACCATCGGTGATGAAGAGAAAAGTGCGAGGGGAGGAGGGACGGACGGGCCATCAAATTAGCCCGGTCATTTGCTTGTGTGCTATGACTCGTGAGGGGGAATTGCTTTAGACTGCTTGCTTCTAATGAAGCATGTGCATGTGTGAGATGGAACCCAGCAGTGTGAAATCACAAAACTAGTTTAAAAATGAAAATGAAAAACCATCCCCCATTCCCAAATACAAATTTGCAAGTTATCATGTACTCTGCGCGCACCTATATACCTTTTTATCTGCGAAAATGTCATTCAAGTAATGTTTACTTTTCCTCTTTACAGGCAGGCAAGTCTGAGGTCAATCCACTGAGATGGAACTGTGAGAAACAGATCAGAAGATTTTAGGCAATATGGGAAGGAAAGAGCGGAAAGCAGCGATTCCTAATTTTCTGTCAGACATGCAAGCAAAGTCAGTGCCTGGATGAATAACTTAATGGGGCAACTGGAAATTTAGAGCGGGCATACATTTCTTCACACGACACTTATGAAAGTAATGCTGTATTGGATCAAAATAAAGGAAATGTCACCGCATGCAATTGTTTTTCTTTAAAAAAAAACATATGAATAAAAGTAAATAACTAATTTAATCAAAAATTTTTTATAATCAATCATAATGCAGTCATAAAGATCTTCTGCTGCCTTCACATGCTATCGGAATTTGAAACATGGCGGAGAGGAGAAACATAGCTGGGTCATATATCTCTCTTCCCAAAAAACCCAAACATGACCTGACATAGCTGCTTTGAAAGAATATGTATTGTATAAAGTGCTATATAAATAAAGGTGATCTGTATGAATATGTGCATTAAATACCATCTATGTTTGCTACTGTCCACCATGTTAACTTTACTGGATAACACAGCTGACAGGTAACTTAGTCGACATTTTTAGTGTAGTTAAATTTTCTTAAAATTAAAATTTGCAGCAATAATACTTGTGTAACACTGTTGACAGTCAATTAATCCACTCTTGACACAGGTTTGCTAGTTTAACCAATATTAGGGGAAAGAGGGAGAACATCACTTCTAATGCTTCTTTAATGTGCTTCTAGAGGAAAAATCATCATACTGTGAAAAGTATGCGAGAATGGGACAAACCATTTCTTTTTTTTTTGGGGGGGGGAGTTCTAGTGGGTAACTTAGACAATGGTTTGTCGGACACATAATATAAGTTATATCACAATAAAACTAATTATTTTATTATTTTTAAAGCGCACACCCAAATGTCTTGATAACCTAATCTAACTGAAGGGAAAATTATGAAATTCATTTATATTTAATGTAATTTTCATGCCTAAATGCAGAGTAAAATGAGCAACTTTACAAAATCGGACAGCTGAATACCAAGGTTGTATGTGATATGTGAACATCATTTTTTAACAAAAGATACGGCTTTTACAACATATAGTAGTGTGACTGGGAAAAATATAATTGTGTACTATAAAATTAAGCATCAGGGATTTATATTGATGAAAATATATTACAAATATACTTCACGGACATGAGATGTACCCACAATTATAGAATGACCCAGTTGTAGTATTGTAAAGTTGTAAAGTTTTAAAATTCATACAGTCATGTATGTTTACATACATTTGATTCATATTGTATGTATTAAAAAAAATTGTACTTATTTGGGCAAAATTCTTAATCATCAGCAAGCTGAATATCTTGCACAGTGAACGTTTAAGTGGTTACCAATGAATGGGATGCTACATTTTATTCCAAATCTGTTGCATATTGACTAAATATTTTTTATACCTTTTAATAAGATTTCCCCAAAAAATAGGCAAGAATGAACTTATGATTGGGCCGTCCACTATGATTTCTGTTCTTTCCCGACAACAAACCACTTGAAAGCAACAAACTTGTAATTACAACTTTAGAAATGGGAAATAGGAAATTTCCAACAGCATGTGGAGACAGGACTATAACCAATTCCAAACAATTTTTCTAAATTTAGGCATGCAACAACAACAGAAGTGCAAAAAGAAGAGGAAAATATATTTATTTCAGTTTAAATCAAATTACTGTAACAGTTGTAGGGTGTAGAGACAGAAGCTGAAGTTGAGGATCTATTTCACATCTTTTATTTAATGTAAACTAAAAACTCTGGAGTAACAAGTGATAACAAGAAGGTGAAATTCAAAGGAAAACACAACACATGACAACTTAACACATGTAATGTCAAGAGGATCCATCAGCTAAAGACTTGAAATGAAGAGCTATATATACAAGCGATAATAAAAACAGATGCAGTAAATGAAAATCATGAAGAGCAAGGGAAACAGGGATAAACAAAAGGAAATGAAACCAGGAACATTAGAATGTAACACAAAATAAAAGCCTATGGGGAAAATACAAACTCAGAGTCACAGGCTAAATGCAACACCTTTACAGTTTAGGCTTGTGCCTGTTCTCATCCTGAGCAACCAAGCTCTGCTCTCTACTCTACACTTCTACGCCATGACAGAACATTCAACACTAATAAGTGACTGTTAGCGCAAAAAAAAAAAAAAAACACACACACACACAAATAAAGCAACACATACCTTTGACATTCTGTCACATGCAAAGCATGTTTGGAATAAGAAATCATTTGTTTCAAGCTGAACAGGATAAATTGTACTTTGAGCTGAAGCAGGTAGTTTAAATTAAAACAACAATAATGTTTTAATGTAAATCAATTGAAATCATTATTTAGTGTTGGGGGTAACGTGAGTTACGTAATTAGATTACTTTTTCAAGTAACTTTTACTTTTTAAAATTTTTTAATTTTTTAAGATAATATCTGAGTTACTTTTTCAAATAAGTAATGCCAGTTACTTTGTTTTCCCATGTATTGACTGACAGCTCTCCTGTCCAAATGTTTAGAGAAATCGGGAGTAAGTGCGGGAGGCGTTGTGTACACTATGGAAACATGATGTTATTGTAGTTCTGGACTAGATTATTTCATCTCACTTGCACAAAAACAGATTCAGTATTCCTCATAATAAATAAAAAGTCAAATCCAAAATCAGAATATGATGCAGACCTGCTATGTCTTTGCTGCTGACCTTTATTCATCCAGTTCAACAATACTAAAAAAGAAAAAAATACTTAGATATTAACTAATATTTGTGTTTTGTCTTTTTTTTTATTATTATTGAAGAGTGTTGAACTTTCTTCTCCTGTATTCTGTACAAATGTGAATTTACTTTTCCTTCAGCCTGAGGCTTATTCATTTCACTTTTTGCGTAAAAGTTATTTTATATTTGCCAAAAATAGAACTTTTTATTTTAAGAACAAACAAGTAAGCTCTGTGCAGATTTGAAAAGTAATGCAAAAGTAACGCAACACATTACTTTCCATAAAATGTAACGAAGTAACATAATTAGTCATTTTTTAGGGAGTAATGCAATATTGTAATGCATTGCTTTTAAAAGTAACTTTCAACAAAACTGTTTTATCCCAATGGCAAGACAATAAAATTGAACTATTTAGATCAGAATGTGTATAAAGCTATTTAGTTCTGTAATTGTTATGTTAGACTTTTTTCAGTATGCTTATTCTATTTCTGTGGCGCAGACAGACAGATAACTGCCTAATATCATGTGCGAGTATCCACCACTGGTCAAAGCAAATAGTTACATACAGTAGTTTACAGTTTTATTCATTAATTAATTAAGTCATATTTTGTGGCTGTTAAATCAGGTAAAACACATGGGAAATACTGTTGTTTTGGTAAGTGCTGTTATATCAAACAGGTTAAAGGTTCATGAAACCCCAGACTACTTTTTCTGAGATTTTAGCAGAGGTGTTTGTGTTGCACATCATAGATGACAAGGTTAGCATCCCTTCATTTTAATTGATGGAGGAAACTGGTTAATTTTGAGCTTTTTTGCGCTATTTTCATCTTCCGGGTTTAAAATCTACATTGTGCTGACGTCACAGTGACGTTGCAATGGACTATAGTACATCGATGAGGTGTCGGTGTCTCATAAATATTCATGAGGCTGCCTGTTCTTATCCTATGAGAAGACGCTTTGCCAAATTATTTACAACAGCTGGTGTTGAATTGCTATGACAGACGCTTCAGACTGTGACATTGCCTATATTAACTGAGAGAAACGTTCATGGATTGAAGGAGAGTGTTTGTTTTTGTTTGCTTTGTAAGAGTTCGGCACAAACGCGATTCATTTATAAAGTGAGTGTAGCAGTTTTTCATAGAGGTGCAACAACGCGTTCACATATGTTTTCGATGCAGAGTGCAAATGGCTGTGCATTTATTTATGTTGTTAACTCAATGGGAGCGAAATGAAACTGTCTACTCTAAACCGTCTGAACCCGAAGTTGATTCTCTCCCTTCTTCCTCCTCCGCTCCGCAGCACAGCACGTCCATTTTTGAAGCATTTTTTTAAAACTGTGGTGAGAACTAACCAGGGCTGAAATAGGGGGGTTCCATGACCCTTTAAGCTCAACACAAGCCCAGCAAAAAGAAACTACACATCTGTCAGAGCCATTGGCTCCCACAGATACTTAAATCACCCTATTGAGTACTGACAGCCTTGCCTGTCTGTTGTCTGTACCCTAGGGCGTCTTCAGGTGGGGGGAAATAGTGGTCAGCGCTGATCTTTTACTCTAAAGACATTTTTCACACTTTTAGGATGAAGACTTTTAAAGCTCTGACTGCTTGTATCCTGAAATGTTCAAGGCTGACATTTGCTCTAATGTCTCTTCAATCTCTACAATGTGGTTAGCTGTTAAATTCATATTTATTACATCATTGGTCTACATGGATTAATTGCTTTCGTTGGAAATAAGTAAATGCACAGTGAAATAGTGGTTGTTTGACCATTTCAGGAAGTCTTGTCTATGTGTGCTTGGTTCTTTGGGAAACAGTGGAGTCTGCAGTGTGCAGTTTGTTGTGCTTCTTTAGAATATGGCATGTGTATGTGCAAGGTGCACATATGCTCAAGGTGAGTAAGTGGGAGTAAAATTGGAAATGACACTCTTGGGAAATGGTACTCTTAGTGTTAGTGGAGCATCTTGGGATATGGTCCCTTGTTGTGGTGTATCATAATTTGCACATAATGTTATTGTTGTCATGTTTCTGATTGGCACTATGCAAGATTTGAAGGATTGTAGGTTTGTCCGGAGAGCATGTTATGTACAAGGACATGATGACAGTTCATTCATTCTCACATTCTCAACTGTTCTTACCTTGTAAGTACGATGTAAACACCATGAATACATAGACTATTAGTTCATTTTCACTGAATAATGTATATATCAAAACACAATGGTATTACCGTGCTCTGCCATTTCTGTATGAAAATAATTATTTTATCATAAAATTAATTTTATAATCATTTTATTTTATTATATATTTAATCTTTATTTTATTTGACCATTTTTATTTTATTTTAGTATTTTCTTGATGTGCTAAACCAGCATTTTTTAACAGTTTCCTATTTGGTTGACTCTTTTTAATTCAGTACAGTGTTGTTCAGCATAACGTGTCTCTCTCCCTCTGAATGCTGGTGTAATTTAGGATTACCATAGATTTAATTAAAGAAGTTTTAGATGGGCTCCAAATGGCTGCTGTAGAACATTGCATATTGGATTGTGATTCCTGCTGTGAAAAAGGCAGAGTAACTTTTAAGTGAATGAGGAACTGGAAATAATAATGTAATATACAGTACTCACTAAAATTTGGAAACACCCCAGGGTTTTAGCTCTATAATGTCTTTGCATAAATGCATTAAGGCAACTTGAAATTATTAAGTATAGCAATGATTATTTTTCTTTTTTATTATGTAATAATGGCAATATATCCATAACATTTAGTCATGTCACTGTGGCAGTTGTGATGTTTGATTACTATATTAAAATGGCCCAGGTTACTTTATTTTATTATCTTTTTAATGGTTTTACAACTAAGGTTAATTAATAACAATACAATAGAAAATAAGAATAGAATTTAGAGATGGGGAGATGAGGAATAGCTTAGCTTAGCTTAAAAGCACTCCAAAATCCCATCAAAACCACACAATAGGTCAGCCTGATCAGGTTTAAAGCTGGGTTAAGATGCTTTTTTAATGAGATGGGTTTTTTTAATAGTTTTCGTCTTGTATCAATGCAAAGTCATCCCAAAATACAGATTCAGGTCATATGGTATTTTAAAGTGTCCTAATATTGTGTTGGAGACCCCTACAACATGTTTAAATGCATCTAAGGTCAAAAAACATTGTAATTTTCTCAGAATATACATAGATATACATAGAGTAATTTCTCAATTATTACAAAACGATTTGTTTGATTCAGTTCTAGGTCTGTAAACCCCTCCCTTCTATAAGGCTTCTCTACTAATTGGTCAGCTGACCAAGTCTGTTGTGATTGACACAGAGAGGAGTGCTTGAGGAAGTTGGCGAGCGCTATTATCTGTGTTGCCAAGTCCACGGTTGTTTTTGATGTCCACGGGTTGAAGCGACCACAGTAACGTCATATTTAGCCCCTGGAATGTGAATTTATCAGGGAAACCCTGACAAACAAAACCATATAATTTACACACTGGAATGTGATTTTTAACAGGAGTCCCACTTGAAACGTGATTGGCCTAGTTTTGGCCTAGTTTTAAGTAGCAATTGGGTGAGTTTTGCTGTGAAAACCTGACAACCCTGGCTACTATTGACAAAGCATGCACCAAAACAATACTATAGTGCTCCAATCGGTTCTTGAAATTACATAAAAACATTTAGTTTAAGACTTAGGGTAGTGAATCATGCCCATCGCTAAATTATAGCTGCTAAACTATAAACACTTAACAAAACAATAATGGTAGATATTAGGGGTGTAACAATACAAGTATTCGTACCGAACCATCTTGGTACGGCATCTCGGTTCAGTGCAAGGAGCCTTACAACGAATACAGGCAATTCACCCTCAATCCAGAAGAGAGCGCCCACAGTAATGCAACTGATAACCGCCAGCAGAAGAAGAGCGAATGCCAGGAGTTGCACCAAGTAATTAGAACAACGACAGTGTTAAAGGGGTCATCGGATGCCCATTTTCCTCAAGCTGATATTAGGGAAATTCTTTAGGGTCTTAATGAAAAGTCTATAATATACTTTGGTTAAAAATTCTCAGTGGTAGTGTAAAACAACACCCTTTTACCTTGACAAAATCAGCTCTGCAAAAATCATCCCATTCTGGTTGAGGCTGCTTTAAATGCAAATGAGCTCTGCTCGCCCAACCCCTCTCTTCTCTCTGTGGAGTGACGAGCATGTTTACTTTAGCTGCATTTAGCTTTAGCTAACTAGCACATTATTAGGAAATTCGATCACAAATCGTGGGAGCGGCCTCTGTTGGTGTGACACCACAACGACAGGCATCTGAGAATGGCTCGATTTGAAAAAGGGAATATTATTTTTACAGATTAATTAAAAACCACTGCATGGATTTTTATCATTATAGGGTAGATTTGTACATACACTGCCAACATACACTAATGTTCAAACAACATGTAAAAGTGAACTTAGCATCCGATGACCCCTTTAACATATTCTTAGGAAATAGTGGGTTCTCAGCAAAATATCAGAACTATTTCAGTAAGACAGTAATATCGTGATTTACCTGGAAACCTAAAGCTGCACTAGGTATATACACATCACATATTAGCACAAAAACCTTGATATTTTAAGCACTTAATGTAAAATGTGCACGTAAAAGGTCGTACTTACAGGTTGTGGTTTGGAGATGCTTGTTGGTCCAAATAAAGAAGATTAGAAGCCAACGAAGATGAAAGGCAAGATTTGAGAAGCAGTCCTCGGTCAGTGATGAGCACACAACAAAAGGTTAGAATTGTATTGCTGGTATCGTGGAAAAAAAAAAAAAAAGAATTTTAACCACTGATTCTTCACATCATTGTTCTTTGGCAATTGAAACAAAACAAACTTGCTTTCACAGAGCAGAACACAGCATCTTCTCGACAGGATGTAAACACACTAGCGGAAGTGTTTGTGAGCAGGTCAGACTTTTTATATTTTAACAGGCCGGGATTATGGTAATGCGTTACCCAGTGATGTAACAGGCAGAAGATTCGAAAATATTACAACTCGTTAAGGCGGCTCTGAGTCGATTCTTTCTTTTAAGAGGCAGTATCTTTATTTATCATGCGGTTTTTTCGGACTGTTTTGATTGAAGGGCAGCTACATTACAAACTGAAAAAAAATATATTTTTCGAAAACCCATATGACCTTCTCTTTAAAAAAATTCACTTTACTGTATGTACACAATGACACCGAGTAAGGTTGTAATGGTCTCCATTATCACTCTCTCTCTCTCTCTCTCTCTCTCTCTCTCTCTCATGCCACTTTGACATGTTCATTAAGGTCCTCATGATTGCACACATACACATACAGAGAGCTCTGTCTTCCTTTGAGGTCACTGTGTTGGCCCTAAAACAATGAAAAGATGTCTGGGTCAAAGTGAACATTGTATCTAGTTTTTTGTTTCAAACAATTGAAACAAGTTAAAGAAAATAAACAAGCACACAGCAAATTCCAGTCTAGAAACATACGGTGTGTTTGTTTGTGTGAACCTGCACACACACACTTTTTGGAATACGACGATGATGGTGGTAATGATGTGCTCTCCCACACCTCCATGTCTCCTCTACTGAGTGTGTATCCTGAGATGTGCCAAGCCATCTGCTATGTCTGTGTGTGTGTGTGTTTATGTGTGTACATTCAACCACTTTCTTTTGATCATGCCTGATAAAGTCCCTGTTCCCCATGTGCTGTTACTGACTTTGATATATTTTAAGGAATCACTCCATATTTTGTCAGATCCAATAATTCTGCTCACAATTATTACCGGAAAAAAGAAAAGCATTTCATGACGCCCACACTTTGAAATGTACTCAGCAAAAAGCTGTACTTTCGAAGCTCATGCTCAATCCTTTTATTCGAGAAAGTGCCATGACTTAGAAAAGACTTTTTGTCTCGGTTCTTTGATTATGTGATTGTATTAAATGCAGCAGAGCAGCTAAAATCATAGCTGAGAGTCGCAGTTATGGAAGGAAAGACTGCACAACAAAAGACAAGACAGAATGAAACTGATTTGCTGAAATTAAATGGACATTGAGAGGAAGCTGGTTTTCTCATGAAATAACATGGCTTGTACCTTTACTTCTCCAAGATGGTAATACAGAAGAACAAAAAAAAAAAAATCCCATATACCAGTACCTAACAAGGAACTTTATTTAAATTTATATTTGGTTCTTCCTGCCCTCGTTGTGTCCTAATTAGTTAACTCACTTCACCTGTTTGTGTATAATTAGCCACCCTTTATAAGTTGTATTCAGTTCTGTGTCTGATTTTATGGTTGTTTTGATGTGTGTTCACCTGCCTTTCTTGGATTTACCTATTGTAGTGTAATTCTCGTCTTCGTGCACTTCTTCATACACACATCCGTGACAGAAAATCGGACCTTACAAAAAAAAAAAAAAAAAAAAAAGTTAAGCGGTGTATTTCCCCGCCTTTTGTTTTTTCTTTTTTTTTTATCTTTTTTTTTTTTTTTTTTTTTTTTTTTTTTATGGACATCGCCTCCATCAATGTTGCCCTGAGGAGGGGCAACACAATTCTTGATGGACTCACGACTTTCATTTTTCAAAATGAACGGTCTCTAGAGGAATATGCGGAGGAGTTCCTTGACGCTTGCCATCTTGCCAGCTGCGACGACGTCTGCCTTATGGAGGGATTTTGGTGTGGTCTGGACGACGACATCTGCTTCGTCATGCCCAGGGAAAATCCACTCTGGACTCTAAAGGATTACATCAATTTCGCGCTGTGGGTAGCGGGGTCCACACTCACAGTGGATGAAGCGGATGCAGTCGGTGACATCAACGTCCAGCCACACCTCGCAGACGTCTCGCAGCATGACCCAAAGCCCAGCCAACCATCACCCCGATTCGCGGAGCATGAGCCCGAGCCCACCGTGGACAGAGAGCCCAGCGTGACCGAGCCATCGCCAAGTGGAGCGACAGAGCTGTGGATCGCCCAGGAGCCATCCTGTCCGACCAGGTGCGAGAGCCGGCCACAGAGCCTGTGACGGTGGATGTTCCAGATGGGCGTGAGGGTGCTGAGGACAGCACCACCCACTGCACCGCCGTTGAGGGTGAGCAATGCCAGGATCTGGGACTATTAGCTCTGGAACAAGATTTGTCTGATTTCTTTGGAGATGTAGATAAAGAGACATGCCCACTCTTCTTCCACCATCATCTAAACTACCCGACTGGATTTCCCACCCACCCTCCCTCTGTTATCTCCATCTATTGTCTCTGCTGCCACAGTCCCGCCACCGCTGTCTCCTGACAATCCCTCAGCACACCCTCAGCCCACCATCTGTGCGGTGGGCTCGCCACGGGTCTGCCAGTCTCCATCGGCATCAGGGCTGGAGGATCCCTCGTCTTCGCCTCCAGCCTCCAGCAGAGTCCTGGACTCCCCCTCAGCCCTCTGACCCTGTGGCTCCACCCCGGCTCTCAGCTCCCTCGTCTCCACCATCGCCTGTCGTCCCTCCGGCTCCGCCTTGGTCGGTCGTCATCCCGCCATCGCCTCAGGATTCTGCTCCTCCAGCTTCGCCTCGTCGCTCCATCCCACTGGCTCCGTTGAGCTCCTCCCTCCCTCCGGCTCCACCTCAGTCCTCTGTCGCTCCGGCTCCACCGCGGACCTCCGGAGCTCCGCCTCGGTCGCCAGAGCCTGTGGTCGCCAGAGCGTCCCTACTCCTCCTTCCCGCACACAACGCCTGACAATTTGAAAGTAATGGCTAAATATTTTTGTGCAACATGAAATACAAAGTACAGGCATGAAACTCTATATGGCACAGTCCGATAAGTCTAACTCAATCTGACATAATCACATCATCACATGACACAGCTAATTGTCTCTTTCCTGTATTGGTAGCCAATTAGCTCACTGCTTAACATTTAAATCAAAACGTTCTCACTCCGAACTCGTCACATATTGACGCTTGGTCAGGACCCCTTTAGCGTCACTTTTTGACACCCATGGTATCCCTTTTGCGTCATTTTTCAACGTGCAGCGTCCTCCATTGTTTTCAGTTGTTTGTCTTAATTTAATGGTTTGCATGCATTTGTAAAAAAAAAAAAAAAAATACTTTTACATAAATTTTATACTTTCATTGGATCACCTAAACCCACCCCTAACCTAAACCTACACATTTCTAAACAATATAAAAGACGTAGCAGACAAATATTAGTACAGGCGTAGGTATTTATTGCAAAAACTGACCATAAACAAGCAGTATCAAAGCATTACAAACAAGTCCTATTGCATTCAAAGTCTGTTGAAGCCATACACTCTCTTTATGCAAAGATTGAAGGTTTTAATCTGTGAAATGATTTCGCTCCATTAACGCACTCACTTCTCATTCAAAAAGATACTCCCAAACATTAGCATGACACAATCGGTCACGAGACACCCAAGAGCCAATAGCATTTCACAACAGCATGACGCAATCGGTCACAAGACACCCAAGAGCCAATAGCATTTCAAAACAAGGCTGTCGAAAGGCTGGTGGCATTTTTCGAATTCGCGCACAGACAGAATGCAGCAGCACACAGGATGGCGGATGGAGACAGCGATCGCGTCTATTCTTCTCGCAAATCAATCGTTTTGCCTCAGAACACTTGGAATATTAATACTTTTTGAATAAATTATGAATATAGTTATATCTGCCTGTTATATTTTGTGTTTTGTTGACAAATGGTTAGATTTAGGGGCAGGGGTTGGGTTAAATGTGTAAATAGTGTAATATAAATAAAACTTTTGTGTGTGTGTAAAAATGTGACTATTTGCATTGAAAAAAAAAAAAATCACACCCCAACATATATGCAATAATAGCAATATTGTTACCCAATATATAATTTAATCATGGTGATAAAATTCCCAGTGCCTTTTGCATCAGCACATTGACACCAAAGGTTTCTTATTTAAAGCACTGGAGGACTCTGCATGTCGAAAAATGACGCTAAAGGGGTACCCTAAACGTCAAGAAGTGACGCCAAAGGGTCCTGACCAAGCGTCAATATGTGACGAGTTGGGAGTGAGAACGTGTTCTTTAAATATATATCTAGTGCTTGCTGTAGCAGTTGCAGTGTGCTTTAGAAACCTTCCACCTTCCCCAGCTCCACCTGTATACGGGGTGAATTATGGGGGTTATTTCATGTATGTTATATGTGCAGCAGCAATATTTCTTACATGCTCACAGCAACATGTTGTGGTTGTATTGGCAGTAGCAAGTCTCGGTACTTGCTCTGCTGCAGCAGCAGTAGCATAGCATATCTATTCCGCCAAGACCAAACACATTAACATTGCCATGTACATTACCATGCCAGTCCTTCCAAGAGTTGTCATGACAGAACTGTAATTACAATGCCATATACCAGACTTGAAAAAAAGCATTACTGATGTATATTTGCTTACCTGTCTATTAAAACATATGTGAGAGTGGAGTCTCTGTCAAGTTGTTTTATTTCTCTGTTTGTCCCAAAGCCTGCTTATCTCATTTGGTCTACGTTTATTATTTTTTTAAATGTTTTTTTTAATGTGTTTCTGTACTCGCCAATGAATAATCGAAATCCATGATGACCGAAAGACACAACAGTGGCATGCTAGGTGCTGTATAACCAGGACTTCCGCATTTGTACACGCGTGTTGCCATACTTTCTACAAGTGGAAACCAAGGACAGCACGGATACTACGTCATTGATAGGTTACAATGACAAGGGATGAGCCATTATTTTAAATTGGCAAATTATTAGGAACTTTTGGGTGCAAGTGTTTTTTGGATATTTTATTACAAAAATCTTACATATTGTGTCCTTAATGTTTACATAACAAACAAGTCTTTGGAACATTTTGAATGCTCAAAGACATTTAGAATTAATGTTTTCATAACTTTATAGGAACGTTAGCACATAACTTAGAACATATTTTTATTAGCTGGCTAGCAATGCACTGGCAGTAAACTGGTCCAAATTTATGCACTTACAATAGAAGTGAATGGGCCAATCCATAAACTCAGCGTTTCAATATCATAGCCACAAGATGTATAAAATATGTGCTAAGAAACTGCTAAGTTTCTAGTATGCCTAGTAAGAGCTTGATTAGCTTTTTCAGGTGTGTCTAATTGGGGTTGGAGCTAAACTCTGCAGGACACCAGCCCTCCAGGACCAAGTTTGGGCACACCTTATGCTGTCAAATGCTGTTTTTTGAACCCAGAATACTTGCTATCATGGCTGTTCTTTGTTTTTCAAATAGCAGTAGTGCAGTGTTGTTAGACACTGCCATCTATTGCTGTGATTCACAATGATTGTGACTAAATTTTATGTAAATTACCCTAATAATAGTTTTACTAATTCCCTTACCTGTCCAACAAAAAAGAAGAAACTTGAACATCAATACTCAGCATTTTCTCCATCATCAAAGATTTCCTCATTTTATGTTGTATCGATGTTTACACTTTTATCTTAGTCTTTCTGTCTTCAGATCTTTTTTGCTTCTTCAGCTGTAGAGATGCTGATATAAAGCTATTATGAGTACAGTCGTTATCTTATGTGTACCATTCAGAAGCCTATCTACTAATCCAATATTTTTTTCTTAATGTGTAAAAGTTTTTAAATTTAGCTGCAAACTACTGAATGCACCTTTGCAGCTCAGTTCATGATCTTGTTTTTCCTAAGCATGCTTTTCAAAGAGGTTGCATTCAATTGTAACTGATGGCCTGTGAGAAGAATTGCTTATTTGCTCGTCATGATTCCATTATATTCCGTTCTATTGAATCCAGCTTTTCTCTGCTGCCCAGGAAGAAGAAAAAGCAGAAAGGAGAAAGATTAGAAGGACAGAGAGAGGTGCTTGCCTTTGGTCTGAGGAACATGATGTTATAATACTCACAGGCACACACACACAATGTAAGAACAGCGGAGTATATGGACAGAGATGCCGACACACTTTGAGCAAAAGAAGCAGCAGCCTTTGATCTTGGAAGGTCTATTGCCCTCTGCATTTCAAAGCAGAGACAAAGCATAGTCAACACACACACTGATACTCCCAAACACACACACACGTACAGCGGCGCTCAGTAGAACCCCACAGCACTGAGTGTCCTTGGACAGCTGACTGACTGACAAACCAAGGCTTAGGTCACCGAACGGAGCCCTCGGCTGGGCTTACACACATACACACGCACACAGAGACGCTCTCAGCGCTGTCATCTATACTGTCACAAAAAGAGCCTCCCTACTGCCAATAATAAGACTCGCTTTATCAAATTAATGTGTCTCTCTCTTCTTCTCTGTCTTTTTTCCACTAAAAGAATGAGAGATTCGAAAGGAAACTGAGGGAGTATATAGCGCAGGGCAAAGGGAGCGAGCAAGAGGAAGGAGATAAGACTTCTCCTCCCAGGGCTCTGGCAGCGGGGCGACAGTGGAAGCAGGGACTGCTGGGGGAATGAAGGGATGCATGGGAGATATTTAATAAGGAAGAATACGATGAAGGAGAGAGACATGTATTATTCATCCCCACTCTCATCCGCTGAGTTTGCGCAAATCAAATAGAAGCTCTCTTTGTTTGAGAGATCAAGCCTGGCTGTTTGACTTGTATAGAATTTATTAAATTCATTTGATCGAAGTCGAAGGAGGATGAGGAGGACAGACGTGCTCCAGTCAATGTACGGGATGTGTGGAGAAGGAAATTTTGACCCTTAAACGGGACAGAGTGAATTGCAATGGAAGAATAAATTTAGACAGGAGGGACGAAAATGATCTTAGCGTGTCGCCGTAACTCTGCCCCGCTCTCTGGCTCTCTGGAGGGAAGCAATTTCCTGCAGGGTTTCGCGGCAGGCAGACAGAGTGTGCGTGTGCTAAGAATGTTAGAAAAACACCCTCGGATTGCGATACCAAATGTGCAACATCCAAATATGCACAGCCGCTTGGTGACATATCACTTACATAAATATTCTCATGCACCGCAGGAAAGTGTGACGGCGTGAAAGAAGCAGAAAGAAAGTGTGCGTAACACGCAGAGGGATGAGCCGCTGAATGTGTGAGAAACCTACAGAATGAGTATTTACAGAATAAAAGTTTCTGAAAGCTGCGGAAGAACTATGTGAGTGTTGTTTTATTTCAATAGTGGATGAAGTAAAAGTACAGATACTTTAAATTTATTTTATGCTAAATTCACTTTTACATTTTGTTTGAACATAAATGTAGCCTATATTGGTAGTGTGTGTACACAACCACCATGTAATAATGAAAATCCACACGCTCCTTTTTTATAAATCATAAGAAGAGTAAGAGCAAGCCAATCACAGAATCTGTAAAATGTGACATCACCTTTTACAAGCCCCACCCACAACTGTTGACGAACACTGCCGTATTAGCTGAGACACTTGCCCTGATACAATCCGCCATGTTTATCTTCATGCTGGAATATTTAAAAGCAGCATTCAAGTAGGAAATGTCTTCTTTTTAAATCTATGGATGTTATTTAGTCCAGAGCAGTGAGTGCTTTTCTGCTTTTATTTTATTATTTGGGTCATATTAAAGAAGTAGTTCACTTCCAGAACAAATATGTACAGATAATGTACTCACCCCCTTGTCATCCAAGATATTCATGCCTTTCTTTTTTCAGTTGTAAAGAAATTGTGATTTTTTTTTTTTTTTTTTTTTTGAGGAAAACATTTCAGGATTTCTCTCCATATAGTGGACTTCTATGGTGCCCGCGAGTTTGAACTTCCAAAATGCAGTCTTAATGCAGCTTCAAAGAGCTCTAAATGATCCCAGCGGAGGGGTCTTATCTAGCAAAACGATTGGTTATTTTCTGAAAAAAAAATTAAATAAATAAAAATTTACAAAAAGACAGAGTATGTCGAAAACTCCCATCTCATTTTCTCCTCCAAGTTCAAAATCATCCTGCATCACTGCAAAAGTACCGTTCCAGTGTTTACAAAGTGAACATGCAAAGGTCAAACTCCCTTTATAAAAAAAAAGGAAAAAACAGTAATGTAGGATGATTTTGAAGTTGGAAGAGAAAATGAGATGGGAGTTTTTCGACATACCCTAACTGTCTTGATCCGGAATACAGAGTTCACACAGAGCTAGACAAGATGAGCATTTTCTTCCCCAACTTCAAAATCATCCTACATCACTGCAGAAGTGACATACGACATACCCTAACTGTATTGACCTGGATTACACAGACTACGCATGCGCACTGCAGAGACGAGACAAGACAAGCATTTGAGGTTAAAGAGTATATAAACTGTCAGTTTGGTTTGAAAATGACCGATCATTTCACTAGATAACTGGGATCGTTTAGAGCCCTTTAAAGTTGCATTTAAACAGCTGGAAGTTCAAACTTGAAGGCACCATAGAAGTCCACTATATGGAGAAAATTCCTGATTTTTTTTCCTCAAGAAACATAATTACTTATTGACTGAAGAAAGAAAGACATGAACATCTTGGATGACAAGTGGGTGAGTAAATTATCTGTAATTTTTTGTTCTGGAGGTGGACTTATCAGATCTAACATAAACGTGATTTTGTTTCCAGCGGTTTTACCTCACATACTTAACCGACTGTGTTTTTGTAATTTATGCATGTTTTTGTGTGAGAAACAACTTTGAGAAAACCGTATATCAGAAGTTTAAACTGATATAGCTTTAAAACGCATGATTTCAGTGCTATAGACAGGATAATCAAAACCATCAGATGTTTTTTGGCAGAGTATCTGAGTTACAAACTGTAAAGGCAAAGCCTTATTCTGGAAAAGGGGGAGGGGAGCAGCAGCTCATTTTGCATTTAAAGACACATGCACAAAAACAGTATGTTTCTGCTTCTGTTCAAAATAGGCATTTTCAAAATGATATAAATGATCTGTGAGGTATTTTGAGCTAAAACGTCAGACACACATTCAGGGGACCCCTGAGATTTATATTATATCTTGTAAAAATTGACATAATAGGTCCCCTTTAATAAAATTTTGCAGGTAAAAAGCACTCCTTTTCAGTTTTACTTCATTTGATGAACCATGTTTATTTATTTTATTTATTTTCACTTTATTTTACACTATAAGTAACTTTGCAACTACAGGTCAACTACAGCTATATGTTAAAAGGATTGTTCATACAAAAATGAAAATTCTGTCATTAATTACTCCCCCTAATGCATTGCAAACCCGTAAGACCTTCGTTCAACTTCGGAACACAAATTTAAATATTTTTGATGAAATCCGAGAGTTTTCTGAACAGCAACACGACTACCATGTTCAAGGCTGAGAAAGGTAGTAAGGACATCATTAAAATAGTCCATGTGACATCAGTGGATCAACCTTGATTTCATGAAGCTATAAGAATACCTTTTTTGCACAAAGAAAACAAAAATAACGACTTATTGTTTTCCAAAGATGAATTAAGGTCTTACAGGAACGACATGAGGGTAAGTAATTAATAATGACAGTTCATCCAAAAATGACAAATAATCTCTTTTAGCATTGATACTCTAATAACTGGTAGTTGACCTGTAGTTGCAAAGTTGCTAAGAATGTCTAAAGTAGACTATGAAAATAAAGTGTTATTTATTAATAATTAATTTTGAATAATTATTTATATATTTATGTATTGTATATACTTACAGTACAAGAGATGATGGCGACACTGAATGTATATTAATCAGCAAATAAGCAAGACCTCCAGATGGTGACTTGCAAATGTGCACATTCACATTCAAGGATGTCATACAAATAGCACACACTTTAAAGAAGATTTAGTTCACAAATTTCTTTTTAAATGTAGCAAAGTAAACAGTAGAATATTGTGCTTTAGTAATAACAATAGAAGTAAACGTTTCCCAAAACAAAAATACTCTTATAAAATGTACTTAATTACAGTAACAATGTACTTTAATATCTTTGGGGAGGAAATGGGTTAAATCCCTTTTTCCAAACATCCAGGAATGTCTCTGACTGAACATGATTTATGGAGAAAAAAAAAGTTGTTTACTACTTTAAATATATTGTATTTAGTTTTCTTTTAGGTTTTGCGTTAGTTTGTAGTAATTAAATTACTTTTACATATAAGTATTATTGTATTTTCAATTATACTATTGCTCTTAATAACCAACAGCATCACTGAAACCTTTTTCTAAAACAGTTCAGAAAAATAACAGCTAATATGTTAGACGCATCTTCATTTAGATAAAAAAATAAATAAATGTGTGCGTGTGTGTGTCCAGACAGTGTTTCCCCTTCAGAGACCTGAGCTGCATTAGCTGTGATTTCTCTCCAGCAGAAAGAATATGAGCCACCATGACACTTGAAAACTACAGCCCTCATCTTTCAGCGGTCGTCTCCACTCACCCAGAAGAAGCATCAAAAGGTGTGGGTGAAAATCTGCTGTCGGCAAACCACTTATTACATTTCACAGACATGAAACCATTCAGGAGCTAGTCACCATGACTCTATCTCTATGATCTAGCTGTACCTGACACATACACACATGCACACACGCCGTGTCCAAAGATAACTACCCCCCTAATCCACAGCATATGAAAAGCTGTACATCAAATAAGCAGCATGTCCAAATACACACCAAGCAAAAAATATCAGCACAACCTACTACTTCCACAGAGACTGAAGACCCAATGAGGCCATGGGAGAGGAGTCGGCGTATTTGTAAATGTCAAGGAACAGACATAAGGTTGACGTTGTAAGTCACATGACAATGCCAACATGATGGATGTATGTCTGGATTATATTCATACTACAAACATGCTTGGTATGGTACTTTATGAACTGTCAAGAAGTACGTTTTTCATTGAACACAATGGTTTGATTTCATATGCAATAAACTCCATTGATATGCAAAATGTATTTAGTTTTGAAACAAAGACAAAATAAAATGAAAACGGAAGCTTGTTTGTTTGGATATAATATATAACCATTCACATTAGTTAATTTTGATTGCTTTGTGAGATAGCACTCAGGGTCATTGTGGTTGCAGAAACAATGGTGAAGCAACATATGCTGAGACTCATACACACTGGAGTCATGTTAAACGTGAGCTGGGAGTGGTTCTGTCGGGGCTTTGCTCTATTCCACACACTTCAATGGTACATGACTGCCATCTAGTGAAACATCAGTTTTTGCTGGGAGTGGGATCATTAAAAAAGACTTTGCGGGTTCTTTGTGTGCGTGTGTGTGTAAGAAAGAGGATGGCACTGAATTTATTTGAGCAAGAACAAGAGAGAGAAAGTCAGCATGTTGGGGGAACATATGAGAGCGAGCGAGGTTGAGTTGTTTTAACATTTCTCCCTCTTGCTCTTTCTCTCTCTCTCTCTCTTTCTCTCTGAGCAGCACATTCATCATAAGAATCTTCTCGGCGTATCTCTGTGTGGAATTGATGAACCATCAACACAATTCTCCTCACTTTCTCTTTATATTGATAAAGCAATCATGCATGTTTCTCCTCCAGTCACCAGTGCCCACTTATAAGATAAATGGGGTGTCACACAAACACATTTTTGCTTTTTCTTCCATTGCTCTAATGTATACTTCAACCTGCCTAAGAGACAGAGAGAGAGACCGAGTGAGGAAAAAGAGGACAAAAATAGTATTCTCCACATTTTCTTCAATACAGATTCTACTGTTTTATAAAATGTCACTATTTTTCCGAAAAAATAAATGTCTAACAGGGTGCAGGAATGAGTTCTAAAACTCGGAAATAAGATTGCAACTTCTGTTTCCAGCATCCTGAAGTCAGTGTTTTTTGTTTTGTTTTGTTTTTTCCCAGGTTAAATATCTGAAGTAAGAGTTGTGTCTCAAATGACACATTGTACACTATGCACTTATTCTATGCACCATGTACTCCACCTAGTGTATGAAATATATGAGGTTATTTTATTATTATATAAGGTCATCTAAATTCTATCTGATAGCCCCTCCCCCTCCAGAAAGTAAAAGCTGTGACAGTTGAGTGCATGTGGTGTGAAACACACCAGTCACACTATTTATACTACAAACGGGCATAGAATAGTGCATTACTAATTATTATGCGAAATAGGATGCACCTAGAGTAAGGTCTGCATTTGAAGGCATAGTTCACCCAAAAATTTAAATTCTGTCTTGCCAAACCTGTAAGACCTTCATTCATCTTCAGAACACAAATTAAGATTTATAGTCATGGGAAAACTGCTGTTATTTTGTTTTGCACTGGCAGTGATAGGGTTAAGGCAGAGAGTTAAGGACCCAAGAAAAAGTGAAGACACAGAGCCTTTTGTCTGTCTTTCTTCAGACATTACACTAGTGTTAGAAGTGGGATTCGAACCCACACCTCCAAGGGAGACTGCAAGGAGAGTGACT
Source organism: Labeo rohita (assembly GCF_022985175.1). NCBI lineage: Eukaryota > Metazoa > Chordata > Actinopteri > Cypriniformes > Cyprinidae > Labeo > Labeo rohita. The sequence goes on along the minus strand of NC_066875.1, from coordinate 15,668,956 downwards.
GCCAAAATTGTCAAACGAGAAAGGGCCGCAGATGAAGTGATAGTGTGGCAGGTGGATGGACGGAAGGGGGCCTGAGCAGCTGGAGATAATGGCACTTAGACCAGAAGTGAAAGTGTATTATTCCCTGTGGGCCACCCTTACTCTCTGTGACATTCTCCTTACTGTCAGTGGCAGACACCCAACGGTGAGGCCACCTTAATGCAACTCCTAGTGCCCTGCTCCTTGCAGCACAAGTTCTACAGCTAGGGCACAATTCAGTGGGGACCGGCCATTTTGGAGTAGCAAAGACTCTGCAGAGATTGAGAAGCTGGTTCTATTTAGCGGGACGCATGCACTGGCAAGAAGGCACCCACGCGGTGACCCTGTGCCCTGCTGCAACAGTACCTGGTTGGGACTCCCATGGAGCATGTGGGGGTCGACATCCTGGGCACTTTCCCAGTTTTAGAGGCTACTCCTGGTCATGACTCCACGGGGTGCACAACGGCTGCCCTTATGTTTGGCCGGGAACTATGAACACCAGTGGAATTGGTTTTCGCCCAACCCCCCCACCCACCCGAGATTCCTGGGGTCCTGGGGTTGGATTATTTGCAAAAGCTGCGGAACAGACTCCATACAGTGTATGAGAGAGCCCAGGACCAACAGGGAACTGCGCCAGCCAAGCAGAAACAGGAGTACAATGTCCACAGTAACAACAGAGACTTTGCTGCTGGGGACAGGCGGAGACCCCATGCCCTGCTGCAACAGTACCTGGTTGGGGCTCCCATGGAGCATGTGGGGGTCAACATCCTGGGCCCTTTCACAGTTTCAGAGGCTACCCCTGATACTCTGGGCCTACCGAACAGAAGTTCACGAGTCCATGGGGTGCACACCGGCTGCCCTTATGTTTGGCCGGGAACTACAAACACTGGTGGAATTGGTTTTCAGCCCCCCCACCCAAACCGGATATTCCTGGGATACCAGGGTTGGAGTATTTGCAAAAGCTCGCAAGAGCCTGGGACCGACAGGGAGCTGTGTCAGCCAAGTAGAAACGGGCTTATGATGTCCACAGTAACAACAGAGACTTTGCTGCTGGGGACAGAGTTTGGGTTTACTCCCCTAAAGACAAAAAGGGCTACTCTCCGAAGCTCAACAGTCACTGGTACAGCCCATATGAAGTGCTGGCCAAGATTTCTGATGTTGTGTGCCAGGTCAAATTGGGAGGACGATGATAACGAACAGTGGTTCTCGTGATCGACTTGCCCTGTACCATCCCATGGCCATGGAACACTCTGAAGAGGACATAGAGGAAGAGATGCTGCAGGAGTGTCTTTTGTCTGTCTTTCTTCGGACATTACAATATTTTGGTTGAAATCTGAGACCTTTCTGACCCTGCATAGACAGCAACTCAACTACGACAATCAAGGCCCAGAAAGGTAGTAAGGACATCATTTGTCCATGTGACATCAGCTGTTCAACCTCTATTTTATGAAGATATGAGAATACTTTTTGTGTGCAAAAATTGGAAGAGTCCTATTGGCTTTTTGTCAAGGGAAGCAGGGTGACATTGAATTCTAACAACTGAAACAGCTCTTGATCTCCTGCTAGCCAATAGCATATACATTTCAATCAAGACAGGTTTTATATGCATATAATATAAGCTATTTCCTGTTGCACAATCTAGTTAATGCATTGATTTTCACTGGACTTTCATATATCTAAAGTAGCTGAACATCTGAAATAGAGCGCAATTAAATTATGCACAAAAAAAAAAAAGAAGAAGAAGTCTGACACGATCAGGTGCTTGAAGAAAAGATCCTCGCAATAAAATTAAAGAGCGCTAGATTCAAATCCCAGATGATTACTCTTCAGTTTTCAATAAACTCAAGTGCGGGGCACATTTGATTGTGTTTATTTTATGAATTTACTGACTTGATTAGATTGACCTGTACTTTTTTTTTTTAATATAACTTCCATTCCCAAGTGTTTGGCTTTCAGCAGGTTGAGGAGATTACAGTCTGATAAGAGCAGAAGTGCTGAGGGTGGCCAGTGTCAGGGAGGGAAATATAGCATGGAAAGCCTGTAAATAGTAGCCTGGTAAGACAAAAATCTTTCGACAACTTTCAATTAGACAGCTGGGCTACACTTCCCATAAAACTGTCATGAGTTTGTGATAAACTGTGCATCTGACAGCTGCAATGGCTGAGACCTGCTGTATAGAAATGGAGATTAATTCTTACGCATGCGCCACAAGCCACAATTTAAATGGCCCAGGCTGATGGTGTCAGAAATGTAAATCTCTTTCACAAGGCATAAGTTTGGTTTCAATAGCCCATAAGTTGACTTGCCCACCAGGAAAAGTCTCAGTGCTCCCTATAAAGCAGCGCAGTGATGACGTATGTTTGTAGGCTAAAACGTAGTTAGCATTTTAGCATTTCCAATTCCATTGTGCTGAAGTCAGTGGGCTGTTCAATGGGATTTTGGTTAAATGCCTGAAATAAGCTCTGTGGTTATTCTACAACATAAAAAAACACATAACTAATACTCCTTGTGTTTTTTAAAGCTTTTAATTTTCTTAAAAAGGCTGTTTGTAACATGCAATTATGAGCCAAATTCAAAGAGAAAAAATGTCTACACTGTTAGGGACTAATGAACAAAAGTTTGAAAGATTTATGAATTAAATATATGGACATCCTTTGAGAAACTTACAGCTAGTTATAATACCAATTTAGTTTGAACTTGGTTGTGGTAAAAACACTATGTAAAACATGTAAATTGTAATAAAACTTAAATACGCTACTTCGACTTAAACATCAATTTCCGTCATTAGCACTATGTACACTAAATGTGTCCACCCAGTTAGGTTTTTTGACTTGACAGGGTGCACACTAACAGAGTGGACATTTTGACCTAAAATCAGCCACTAAATCTGTATGTCAAGTAAAGAATTGAATAGTTTCAGTGTGTGTGTGTGTGTGTGTGTGTGTGTGTGTGTGTTTTAAATGGTTCTTTTACAAATAAGAAATTCTATAATTTACTTTTTTCATATTCCCCTTAACAGAGTGGACAAGTTGAAGTTAATCACATCAGATCGGAAAAATAAAATAGGTAAAAACAGACAATTAACAAAACAAAGGCTCTCACTTACCTTACTCAATTGTTTTCCCTCCAAGGAAATGATGTCAGCCATTTGACATGATGTAATTTCCTGTTTCAGCTTTCATTTAAAGGGCCAGTTGTTGAATTTAACAGGGTGCACAATATTTTGAGGGTGGTGAGAGGACCCTATTGGAATTGCTCAGTTTCTTCTTCTCCAAAATCTCATTTTTGAGGGCTTAAGCATGCTCGAAAACTCACACACACAAAAGTGGTGAAAATCTCATATGGGTTTCAAAAGAGGATGTATCAAAATGGCTCGATAGCGCAAAAACACTGCTCTTCCGTTCCGATCAGAACATCAAACAGGTTCTCCCCACTCAGTGACGCACCCACTGAGAAACCTGATCAAAGTGCTCTAGTTATTGGCGATTCTATTGTACGGAACGTGAAAATAGAGACACCAGCCACCATAGTCCAATGTTTACCGGGAGCCAGAGCGCCTGACATCTTGGCAAATTTAAAAGTGCTGGCTAATGCTAAACGTAAATTCAGTAAGATCGTTATTCACGTCGGCACAAATGATGTTCGACTTCGCCAGTCGGAGATCACTAAAAATAATGTTAAAGAGGTGTGTGAACTTGCAAGTATGATGTCAGACACTGTAATTTGCTCTGGCCCCCTCCCTGCGTATCGTGGTGACGAGATACATAGCAGACTGTCGTCACTAAATGGCTGGATGTCTAAGTGGTGCCCGCAGAATAACATAGGTTTCATAGACAATTGGACAAGTTTTTGGGGCAGACCTGACCTGTTGAAAAGAGATGGTCTCCATCCCTCCAGGGGTGGTGCTGCTCTTCTCTCTAGTAATATGGCATATAGTCTTAGAGTTTGCACTTGACTAACTGGAGCCCAGGTCAGGAAGCAGACAGACTGGCTAATCCGACCGTCTGCTAGCCGCCTCACGTCACCAAAATCAGTTAATTCTCAGCACATAGAGACCCTTACACCTAGATATCATGCTATAGAGACTGTGTCTGTTCCCCGAGCTAGACAATACAAAAGACGTCCAAACCAATTTAAGAGTAACAATCTAATCAACGTTCAACAAATAAAAAACTTACATAATACAGAGAAACAAACGATAAAACTTGGCCTTTTGAATATCAGGTCCCTCTCTACAAAAGCGCTTTTTGTAAATGATATGATCATTGATCATAATCTAGATGTGCTATGTTTGACAGAAACCTGGCTAAAATCAGATGATTACATTATCTTAAACGAGTCTACTCCTCATGATTACTGTTATAAACATGAGCCACGTCTAAAAGGTAAAGGGGGAGGTGTTTCTACAATTTATAGCAATCTTTTTAGTGTTTCACAGAGAGCGGATTTCAAGTATAACTCATTTGAAGTAATGGTGCTTCATATAACATTATCCAGAGAAACAATTGTTAATGATAAATCCCCTATGACGTTTGTACTTGCTACTGTATACAGGCCACCAGGGCACCATACAGATTTTCTTCAAGAATTTGCTGATTTTATATCTGAGCTGGTGTTGGCTACAGATAAGGTCTTAATAGTAGGTGACTTTAACATCCATGTTGATATTGAAAATGATGCGCTGGCAGCTGCATTTACAGACATTCTAAATTCTATTGGAGTTAGACAACACGTGTCAGGTCCCACTCATTGTCGAAATCATACTCTAGACTTAATACTGTCACATGGAATTGATGTCAATGCCGTTGAGATTCTGCAGCAAAGTGATGATATCTCTGATCATTATCTAGTCTCGTGTATTCTCCAGATGACTAAAACTGTAAATTCAACTCCTTATTACAAGTATGGTAGAACCATCACTTCTACTACAAAAGATTGCTTTCTAAGTAATCTTCCTGACTTATCTGAATTCTTCAGCATGTCCAATAGCTCAGAAAAACTTGATGAAGTAACAGAAACTATTGACTCTCTCTTTTCCAGGACTCTAGATACGGTCGCTCCTCTGCGCCTAAGGAAGATTAAGGAAAATAGTCCGACCCCGTGGTATAACGAGCACACTCGCGCCCTAAAGAGAGCAGCCCGGAAAATGGAGCGCAGCTGGAGGAAAACAAAATTAGAGGTTTTTCGTACTGCTTGGCGGGAATGTACCCTATCGTACAGAAAAGCGTTAAAATCTGCCAGATCTGACTACTTTTCGACTCTTTTAGAAGAAAACAAACATAACCCTAGGTATTTATTCAATACAGTGGCAAAGTTAACAAAAAATAAAGAACCAACAGGCACTGACTATGCCCATCAGCATAGCAGTAATGACTTTATGAACTACTTTACTTCTAAGATCGATACAATTAGAGACAAAATTGTCACTATGCAGCCGTCAATTACAGTGTCGCATCAGATAGTGCGCTATAGATCTCCTGGGGAACAATTCAACTCATTCTCTACTATAGGTCAGGAAGAATTGTATAAACTTGTTAAATCATCTAAACCAACAACTTGTATGCTAGACCCTATTCCATCTAGGCTACTAAAAGAGATGCTTCCAGATCTCATAGATCCTCTGCTAAATATTATTAATTCATCACTGTCATTAGGATATGTCCCCAAAACCTTCAAACTGGCTGCTATTAAGCCTCTAATTAAAAAACCACAACTTGACCCCAACGAATTAACTAATTACAGACATATCTCGAATCTCCCATTTCTGTCAAAGATATTAGAAAAGGTTGTATCCTCACAGTTATCTTCCTTCCTACAGAAATATGATATCTGTGAGGATTTTCAGTCAGGTTTTAGACCGTACCATAGTACTGAGACTGCTCTTATTAGAGTTACAAATGATCTACTCTTATCATCCGATCGTGGTTGTATCTCTCTGTTAGTGCTACTGGATCTTAGTGCTGCGTTTGATACTGTTGACCACAACATTCTCTTGAATAGACTTGAGAATTATGTTGGCATTAGTGGTAGTGCATTGGCATGGTTCAAATCGTATCTATCTGACCGCCATCAATTCGTGGCAGTAAATGATGAGGTATCATATCGATCTCAAGTGCAGTATGGAGTACCACAAGGCTCAGTACTAGGGCCGTTACTTTTTACGCTTTACATGTTACCCTTGGGTGATATCATCAGGAAATATGGTGTTAGCTTTCACTGCTATGCTGATGATACCCAGCTCTATATTTCTTCGCGGCCTGGCGAAACGTACCAATTTGAAAAACTAATGGATTGTGTAGTTGAGTTAAAAAATTGGATGACAAGTAATTTCTTACTGCTAAATTCTGAAAAAACAGAGGTGTTAGTTATTGGGCCTAAAACCTCAGCGTGTAATAACCTAAAACACTGTCTAATACTTGATGGCTGTTCTGTCAATTCTTCGTCATCAGTTAGGAACCTAGGTGTGCTGTTTGATGGTAATCTTTCCTTTGAAAACCACATCTCTAGTATTTGCAAAACTGCATTTTTCCATCTCAAAAATATATCTAAACTACGACCTATGCTATCAATGTCAAATGCTGAAACATTAATTCATGCGTTTATGACCTCACGGTTAGATTATTGTAATGCTTTATTGGGTGGTTGTTCTGCTCGCTTAATAAACAAACTCCAGCTGGTCCAAAATGCAGCAGCTAGAGTTCTTACTAGAACCAAAAAGTATGATCATATTAGCCCGGTTCTGTCTACACTGCACTGGCTCCCTATTAAACATCGTATAGATTTTAAAATCTTGCTAATTACTTATAAAGCCCTGAATGGTTTAGCTCCCCAGTACCTGAGTGAGCTCTTATCGCATTATAGTCCCTCACGTCCGCTGCGTTCTCAAAACTCTGGCAATTTGATAATACCGAGAATATCAAAATCAACCGCGGGCGGCAGATCTTTTTCTTATTTAGCACCCAAACTCTGGAACAATCTACCCTACAATGTTCGGGACGCAGACACACTCTGTCAGTTTAAATCTAGATTAAAGACCCATCTCTTTAACCTTGCTTACACATAACAAATCCACATTCTTATAATTCAAATCCGTTAAAGGATTGTTAGGCTGCACTAATTAGGTCAACCAGAACCGGGAACACTTCCCATAACACCCGATGTACTCGGTGCATCGTCAGAAGAATGGCATCTACGCTAATATTAGTCTGTTTCTCTCTTATTCCGAGGTCACATTAACCACCAGATCCAGTCCGTATCCAGATCAGATGGTCACTGCAGTCCCCCGGATCCAGTCCGAACCCAGCCCAGAGGGTGGATCAGCACCTAGAGACGACCTCTACAGCCCTGAATGTCAGCGGAGTCCACATCAACTAGATGAGCCCCAGAGACGGATCCACATTAAAGACCACATCACCTAGACGGCTGTCGGCACAAGACCACGGGAACTTTGGCCAGAGGAGAACTGGCCCCCCGACTGAGCCTGGTTTCTCCCAAGGTTTTTTTCTCCATTTGTCACCGATGGAGTTTTGGTTCCTTGCCGCTGTCGCCTCTGGCTTGCTTAGTTGGGGACACTTTCTCTTAACACAATATTGCATTTTATTTTATTGTTTTTGATTAACTACCTTTACCTATAATGTGAGTGTTTAATGTTGCCTTTGGCATTGTTGATGTACTGTTTCCTATTTAATACTGTACAGCCGCCTTGTCACAATTCTGTATTGTTAAAGGCGGTATATAAATAAAGGTGACTTGACTTGACTTAATAAGTGAGTACATCATGAATCCACTTTCCAAACCGTGTTTTGGCTTATCCTGAATCACTACGATATACCTATAATAAGTTTTTATATTCAGACTATTTTAGACTGGTTTAGGAACCACTGCAGAGTAGCCCAGTACCTGCGTGACTCGTCATAGATATAAACAGAGAAAAGTAGCTCCAGCTGCACTGTTCTTCCGCAAGACGCATCTAGTTTTGTTTATTAACAGCTAGAGCTCCGCTAAAGCGCCAAAATTTATATAACTTTAAAATTGATGTTGTTGAAAATTTTAAGGTAATAATATCACAATCTTTACTGGGGATACAAAAGGCACCGAATCCCAGGAATGACCTAGCTGCAGTGATGCAATTACCAATTGACCCTTCGCCGGAAGTGCGATTAATTTACATGGAGAGGGCATGGTTTATGACCTATATTGTACCCAGCCACCAGATTGTGATCAAAATATTCTGGCTTCACTTTTCAGCACGTGAGGCACACTTGTTTGATTAATGCATCCCTAATAAGTCACAAACAATTTTTAAGTGATTGCACAGATGAGACTTCTGCCTCAATTTTTTATTAATTTGTTCTACTGTATACAAATATTCACACAAAAAAACAGCTCAGCTCAATCATCTCAACATTCATGTGTCCATGTCAGTCACTGTATAAATATATATATACACATAAACACACGTGTATATACATAAAACATTTTTTTTAATCCTTCATGTGTATCAGCGTATTGAATGCTGAGTGAGCGAGTTCTGAGACAAACAAATTTAGGCACCACTGTTGCGTTGTCCTCTCTGGCACTGGACAAAGGTCTTGCAATTCAAAAAAGTTGCAATCATTTTTGCCAAAACAGAATCAGTTTAGTGCCCTATTGTTGATGATTTGTATGAGTGGAGAGAGGTATAATGATCACAGTGATGGTAACGCCCTTGAAACAGGGCACTCAGTCCAAGAAAGAGGGATTTTGGGTCAAAATCTGCATATCATATACATTTCTCCTCAGAAAAAAAAAAAAAAAAAAAAAATTCTTTCCTCAACTACCCAAAAGAAATCACATTACTACAATTTAATAATGTCTAATAAACATGTTCATGATGAAAAAAATAAAAATATTTCAGAGAATAATTGTGGTAAGACGTGTTTTAAATCCATCAAATTGTTATTTTTGTTTATTTTCTTCTGTCTCTGATGTCAATTTTATGCTTTTTAACGCATCTTTACAAATATTCTCCTTGATCTAACTAACATAACTTACTCTTATGCCGCCAAAAGCGACTCTTTCCTGGTACGGAAAGCAGTAGTGCAACAACCTTTAGCAGGATAATTCAGTAGCGCTTTCCACACAGCAGTTAGTCAAGACGCCTTGTAAACGCCACACCTGAACATATATTCAAAACACTTTACAAGATCCGCTGTGAATTTTGTACAGTTTAGGTTTTGTTTTTTTGATTGTGTGTGTGTGTGTGCGTAAGCGTGTTTTTGTAGTTGTTTTTTAAACAAATGCACCAAAACAATATGCTGGCATCATTCTATTACTTAAAAAAGTGTGATGTTAATTGAAATATAGTGCTTACAGAAGTATGTAGCACATTTTAAGACTGAAACGTGTAATCTGTATTCATTTACTGAACCATTGCTTCATTAGTCCACTATGTAGGCGTTCTGACATGCTGCTTTATGTTAAGTGTTACTCTTTTTTTTTTTTTTTTTTTTTTTTCCTTAAAAAAAAAATATTGTCAAGTACAGGAGCTCTGTGGCAGTAAACAGAAGTGACAAAACTAAAAGCCCAGATTTTACCCTGGGCCCTCAAGAGGAAGGGAAAGGATTTTTTAAATGATTTTCACACTATAGGGAAACCTCAACCTTACTAACTAAATATTAAAAACTAAGCTTGTGATGATGTCAAAGGTAGAGATATCTCAAACAACAACAAACAGCTGCTGTTCAAACTCTTGTGACTTCAAATGTGAAATAAACAAAAAATGAATATGAAAATTTTGTCATTGTTTACTCACCCTCAGGTCATTCCACACCTGAATGCTAATCATTTTTCTGTGGATCACCAAAGTACAATTTTTTTCTAAAGAACTGTTATATAGGTCTTGCCATACAACCACAGTTCATGTTAACCATGTGCTGTTAAGCACCAAAAAGGACCAAAAAAAAAAAAAAAAACACTATAAAGGACCATGAAAGTGGTCCATATGATGTTATATTCCAAGTCTTCTGAAGCCATATGATAGCTTTATGTGGAAACCAGATTGAATCGTAAATTCTTTTTTTTTTCCACTTATAATCTTCACTTCTAACCAAGCTATTGTCTAGTCTGAGTCCAGATGCAGATTCAAAAATGGAACATCAACATCACTGTTGTCAAAACAGCACTGGATCTCAGCTGTGTAGTAACAGAAAACAGCATGCCATTTTTACAGCTGTAATGAAATGGAAATAGTGACCGGCAGTTTCCTGCAGTACTGTGATGTGTATATCTGTAAAGAAATGGTTCTGACCATCAGTTGATGACTGGATTTTGAGATCTGGACACTGCACTTAAAGGGATAGCTCACCCAAAAGTGAAAATTCTGTAATTATGACTCACCCTCATGTCGTTCCAAACCCATAAGACATTCTTTCAGCTTCAGAAAACAAATTAAGATATTTTTAATGAAATCCGAGAGCTTTCTGACCCTCCACAGACAGCAAGGGTACTACCACAGTCAAGTTACAGAACTATAGTAAGGAGGACATCATTAAAATAGTCCATGTGACATCAGTGGTTCAACTAATTTTAAACTGTAAAATTTTACTTTCAATAGAATACCGCCATTATTCAGAGTATCTTCTGCTTGTAAACAAGGCTCACTGCATGCGTGTTCTACATCATCAGCATCACACATATGCGTTATGGTACTCTCGATAATGGCGAAGGACTGTTCCATGAGAGAAGAAATCATTGAATATAGTCGTTCATTTTTGTTTTCTTTGCGCACAAAAAATATTCACGTAGCTTCATAAAATTACGTTTGAACCACTGATGTCACATGGGCTATTTTAATGATGTGCTTACTAACTTTCTGGGCCTTGAATGTGGTAGTACCCTTGCTGTCTATGGAGAGTCAGAAAGCTCTCGGATTTCAAAAATATCTTGATTTGTGTTTCGAAGATGAACAAAGGTCTTACAGGTTTGGAGCGACATGAGGGTGAATAATTAATGACAGAAATTTCATTTCTGGGTAAACTTTCTCTTTAAAAAGGCAGATTCGAATGTGGACTTGCAGCTGACTGTGGAGCAGTAGGGTTTAAGAGCACACTAAATGAGAGAATTAGAGAAGTCCAGGGAAAAAAAGATACATTTTGATATTTAAAAAATAAAAAAACAAAAACCATATGCATGGAATAACTGTAACTCAGGACAGACTGGAGGTTTGGAAAAGGGCAAGATTATTAGTAAATCATGACTTGGGGATGGATATGAGTACTTAATGAATCACTAAACAATAATCAATGTGTGACATGTATACTTAACTCTTCCAAACATATTTTAAACATCTTTATAGGGAGAAACCAAACGGAATAAAATTCAGAATCTTAAAATGCATTTAAGATACTATTGCCTGCCACAATGAAAACAACCTAATAGAATTACAGTAATCTACAAGAAAAGCAAACTTGCTTTCTTCATGTGTTTTTTTTTTTTTTTCGAATTTTTTATTATTATTATTGTTTATTTGGTCAGCAAGTAGTCATACAACGACAAAATACACTCTTAAAAATAAAGGTGCTTCACAATGCCACAGAAGAACCTTTTTTGTGTAGATGGTTCCGTAAAGAACCTTTAACATCTGAAGAACCTTTCTGTTTCACAAAAGGTTCTTTGTGGCAAAAGAAGGTTCTTTAGATTAAAAAAGGTAAGAAAGAGATGGTTCTTTAAAGAACCTTTGACTGAATGGTTCTTTGTGAAACAAAAAATGGTTCTTCTATGGCATCGCTGTGAAGAACATTTTAAAGCACCTTTATTTTTAAGAGTGTATGATGCCTTATGGTTTGATTTTGCGATTGGCCACATACACACTGTAAACGTTCAGGAGTGGTAACTGCATTTAAATACCAAAGTGAATCCCCTAAATTACAGTTTTGTGAAAGTCTGCTTTTCAGAGGGTGCTCTTGAAGTGTTGCCAGGTCCATGTATTATAAGCTTATCAACCCTCTTTGGCCTTGTTGTTTGGGCTCTGCTCATAAAGCTATCCAGTTTATGGAGTTAATAAAAGAGGCGGGTGCAAGTCACTATATTCTCGTATGTGGGTTATTTCCAAGATAACGAGTTTTGATTTAAGTTTATTATGGTATTATGGGCTTGTTCTTTTTTTTTCAAGATCTAGCAACACTTAAAAAAACATACCCTGTGATTAACTGCACCGCGAATACAGAAAAGACACAACTTTGATACAAGTTTAAATAGACCAATTCCATGTTTGGAAACAGTGATGATGTTTTTTTATGGGTAGAGCATATCTGGTGGCAGAAAATGACCATTTTCAAGTAGCAGTCTATGGAATAAAAGAATAAAAAAGTAAATTTGAGTTTATATTTCTAAATTCTGACTTTATTTTTGAATTCCAAGATTAAATCTCACAATTATGATAAGGAAAAATAACTTGCTGTTATTTTCTCTTTTCCCCTCGGCTATTGTTGTGTTAATTTGAGTTATACAGTCCAAACTAGGAGATATAAACTTGAACTGTGATAAACTTTAATTGAACTTGAAAAAGAATTGTGAGATAAAATAGGTAAATGTAATTTAAAATGGTATATGTTTAAATAGTATTTCATGCGATAACTGTAGAGCTAATACAATATGACCCAATGAACTGCATATGTGAATATTATATAAACCTATTGTTTAAATCAAATTTATGCTTTAAAAGTAATCATAGCAGTTTCATCCATAGTCTTTACCATCTGCGTTTAGCTTCAAATGGCATCTTTGAAGACAATATTCTATAAAAATCATTTGCATTCTGATTTTGACATCCAAAGGATTTTACCCATTTCCCTCTACTTGTTAACAATGTGTTTCTGCCACCACAATGCGCGCACAGCTGCAAGTGACGTAACTCTGATGTCTACTCCAAACTGGTCATTAACAACTAGCACAGAACTAGTAGACTTTCTGTACATCTGGTTGTCACTACCTGCATTTTCAATAGTCAATTCAGTTGTAGAATGCAGTTGTCACACATATAAATTACTGAACTGTATGTGTATAGAACCAGGTAAAGCGCTAAAAGGTGAAATGACAACTAAATTTATCTGCAATGTTTATATGGCCAATGTAACACACAAAAAAAAAACAGTGAGACGTGGTGCAACAGTCAAAAATGTTCATCTTAAGCATTTTTACATAGGCCAACTGTAAAATCAAAGTGCAGATGGACAGAATACTTGGAATATAGCACACGAGTTGTATGAACTATTATTATGCTGCTTTTTGGCTTTTTTTCTTTTCAGAGTTTAACAGCCCTTGGTCACTGTGAACCTTTGTTATATGGCAAGAACTGTGTAACAGTTCTTCAAAAAATGATTTTGTGTCTCACATAAAAAAACTAAAGCATACAGGTTAGGTATGGCATAAGAAAAAGTAAATAATGACAGAATTTTCACTTGTGGATGAACCCTCCTTTTAAGACATATTTCCAGGAAGTTTGTTTATTTTATTTTATTATTAATATTATTATTTTAGAACTTGGAGATTTAGATAATGTTGCACTATTCTTTTTATTCTGATTTGGTTTATTTCCTGATCTCTTCCTGGTGACATCATTAGAGTGTGCATTATAGAAAATGGACTTAACAGAAGACCATGTTCTCCAAAATGCTAACATGACATTTTCTGGCCTTCAAAGGCATATGTGTGAGGCTAAAAAAAATCTGCATAAAAGGCTTCCAACCCAGGACTGCACCCAGATGAAGCAACATTCCATTTAAATAAAAAAAGGACAAAGAAACTGAAAAATGTTTTGGCTTCTGGTTGACAGCATCACCCTCATTTATTTTGTTTTAAGGCTTCTTTTTCTCTCCATTTCATTCTCTTCTCTACTGTTCCTCACAGCTTTTTGCTTTTCTTGAACAAGCTCTTGATCTTGGAGCGTTTTTTCTCTCCGTTATCGCAAGAGTCCTGGGAGGAGGTGGTTTGGAGTTGCTTGGGCTCCTTGATAGCTTTGCTTTCTATGTCGAGTGAGCTAATCGAGGGGTAATTTCCCTCTGGAGGCGTCCCACCAGCGGGCAGCTGCCCCATGCTGTATGACTTTTCCAATATGCCATTATAGGCCACAGCTTTGGTGCCAGGGTGAAAGGTTAAACTTTGAGATTCTGGGAGGACGGATGAGCGGGTAAGGTCAGGAGAGCCCTTGTGAACTGAGGAGGAGTCAAGAGGAGATGAAGGGGAGGATGTGGAAGAAGGTAAGGACTCCATGGCGACAGCCTGGGCCTCTTGTGCCAGGAGAAGAAGTTCCTCACGGGAGATTTTACGTGGTGGGGTATCCGTGCCTGTAACACCTGTACTTTGAACTGAGGGACCGGAGAACTGCTTCCTGCCCAAAGAGGAACTGAGAGAATCTGAATCTGAACATGTGTCCTGAGGATCCCTGTGTGAAAGAAACATAAAAAAAAACATTTGAAATATTATTGCAATTTAAAAAAACTGTTTTCTATTTTTAATATATCTTAAAATGTAATTTATTCCTGTTATGGCAAAGCTGAATTTTCAGCAGCCATTACTCAGTCTAAATCATTTTAATATGCTGATTTGGTGTTCAAGAATCTTTTTTTATTATTATAAATGTTGAAGACAGTTTTCATTGCTCAATATTTTTTGGAAGCTGCGATGATCATTCAGAAGTTCTTCTTATAGAAATATGGTTATAATAATGGTTTCATTCAGCAAGCCAGAATCAGCAACTGATCAAAAGTGACAATAAGAACATTTATAATGTTATTTCTATTTCATAGAAATGCTGTTCACTTTTTATTCATCTAAGAATCCTGCACAAAAATGCATCACAGCTTGTACAAAAAAAATAAAGCAGCATAATCGCTTTTAAGCATTGATATTGGTAAGAATGATTATTTATAATTGAGCACCAATAATATGTGACAATAACTGAGCACCAAATCAGCATATTAAAGTGATTTCTGAAGGATCATGTGACACTAAAGACTGGAGTAATGGTTTTTCATCATAGAAATAAATTAAATTATAAAATATATTCAAGTAGAAAACAGATATTTGATAAAACTTTCAAAAACATATTCATATTTTCTAATATTTTCAAAAAATATTAATTATTCTGAACTTTTGACAGAACTGTGCATTCACAGAAATCAATCAGATATAAATATGATTTAATAAAAATCATAACAAATTAAAGCTGTAAGTAGCACTGAAAGAGCCTCGCACCCAGCCTCACCACACCCGATGGCTTTAGGAAAACAGCGAACGGTGGGCAATATGCATTTAAAGTGGTAAATAATGGAAGGAACATGTCAAAGTCATTTATATGTGCCAAACTTCCTGCTATCAGGTAATGGCGTCATGACTATATCTTGATATTGGCATGTAGATGTCTCCAGGCCAGCAGTTTTATCAAACATCTAAAGTATGCTGCAGATTGGACATGGTATGTTTGAGTTAGTGTAAAACATGGCATTTCCTGTTGCCAACAGGTGGTGCTATTATTCAGTTATGATTATAACTGAACATTGGCCTTTAGATGTCTTCAGGCCAAGACTTATCAAACACCATTCATGTTCATTCATTCATGCGAAACATTTAACTTTAGACACGACTTTTAACAAAAACCCAGGATCTTCGCATTTTAACATTGCAAAGGCCTTTACAAAATATAATATTGATGTCATTAAATCTCTATGAGGAGTTTGTTAGAGCGTAAAACATGCCACTTCCTGTTGCCAGCAGGTGATGCTATGGCTATAAGTGAATATGGATTGTAGATCACTTCAGGTCAGGAGTCTTATCATACACGTGAAGTTTAGGGTAGATCGGACCATGTATGCCTGAATTCTAACTTACTTTTTCATGGCGAAACATCAAAGTTTGTCAGGCCGCCATGGACAGGCCTTTCAACGAAAACTCAAGATTTTCACAATTTAACGTCACAAAGGGCTTACACTGATCAAATTTGGCGTTGATCTGAAAAAATCTCTAGGGGGAGTTGTTTAAATACAACACCTGAAAATGTCAAAAATGACACAAAACTTGGCAAGAAAATTCTAAATAATAGACTTGCTGTTGGGTTTCAGATTTTGTACCAGGGGACTTTTTTTTTAGGTATTGGTGTTTTACATGTGTTTACCAAATTTCGTACATATATGTGACCCTGGACCACAAAACCAGTCATAAGGGTCAATTTTTTGAAATTGAGCTTTATACACCATCTGAAAGCTGAATAAACAAGCTTTTTTTGTTAGGATAGGACAATATTTGGCCGAGATACAACTATTTGAATATCTGGAATCTGAGGGTGCAAAAAAATCTAAATATTGAGAAAATCACCTTTAAAAATTCCAAATGAAGCTCTTACTAATGCATATTACTAATCAAAAATCAAGTTTTGATATATTTACAGTAAGAATTTTACTAAATATCTTCATGAAATTTGATCTTTACTTAATTTCCTAATGATTTTTGGCATAAAAGAAAAATTAATAATTTTGACCCATACAATGTATTTTTGGCTACTGCTACAAATATACCCCAGCGACTTAAGACTTGTTTTGTGGTCCAGGGTCACATATGTGAAACATAACTTTGTTGAAATTTTATAGGTAGTGCTATTGAGCCATTTTGCCATGCCCACTTTTGAAACCCATATAAGATGTACATTTTTAACAACTTTTGGCATGTCTGCAAAGTTCCATGAGATTTCGAGCATGTTTAGGCCCTCAAAAATGTGATTCATTTTGGAGAAGAAGAATCTGAGCAACTCCAATAGGGTTCTCGCACCATCTGTGCTCAAGCCCTAATTAGAATAACAAACATGCAGAATTTTAAACAAATTAATTAATATATACAAAGAAAAGCTGTAGATCACATACCCTTTTCTTTCTACAGTGAAGAAGATGTGATCATCATCTGCCTCGGGTCTGTAGGCCAGTGATGCCGAGGCCATGGACAACAGGTCAGGGTCAGGCGAAAGGGAAGGTTGAGACAGAAGACTTCTGCGAGAACGACAGACACTGCTGTTGCGGGTCAGAGGAGGTCGAATCAAAGGAGCTGTGAAGAAAAGATCTTTATGCACTTTTGCATCGTATTAATTTAAGCATCACAAGCTTATAATGTACAATATTAAAAAATAAAACTATTTTTTGAGATTTACCAAAGAACGGACCACGGTAATGGACCGTGTTGGTCTCTACTGGTAATTGGTCACCTTCTATTGGTGGCTTGTTAAAACCAATAAATCCAAATGGAATATGTCCCAAAACACACTACAGAAAACCATTTTTTAATGGTTTTAATGATTAAAAGTTGATGGTTTGTAATGTTTGTAATGGTATTTGTTGTGGAAACCATTAGAATTTTCTGTGATGGTTCTATGGTTTTTTTCAGCAGGGATCTAAATTGTTTAGACAGAAAATGTTTTGCACAGTAAGATATACATTAGTTAAAAATTATGTAATTTAAAATCACATTTACAAAACATTTCTCACAATCTTGGACTTAAAGAGAGGAGCTCACAGGTAAACTGTGGAATGATTGGTGGCGTGTCCTCATCAAGATCGTCCACCCCACCAGCAATTGGGTAGGGTGGCACCGACATCCGCGGCATGACCACCCAGCTGTGGTCAGCGTACAGTGAGGCGGTGAGGCTGGGCAGCCCAGAGTTATGAACCACTGGAAAGCCACATAACTTTTCTATTTGCTGCCAGCGGTGGAGACGTTCACGCAAACAGGCTGTGACCTCTGATAGAGCTTTTCTAAAAACAAAAAAACACTAATAAGCTCTCATGTTATGTGGGTAACGATTAGCGAGTGCATGTGTATTATGTGTGCTTACTTAGCCTCAAGTATTTTGTGGTCTACTTCATCCAGCGATGAGCTGTGTGCAACATGTAGAGTACCAAACACGGAGTTCCTCTTCTTCTTGATCTTTTCTGCCTAAAATGTACGCAACACAGAAACACACAAGTAATGAAAATACAATGATACTGCATGGAAATGCACTAGTCGGCTCATATGTGATTGCTCATTTGTTGATTGTACTGAACGCAAGCTCATCTGACTGCTAATTGCTTTAGTGTAACTGCTGATGACTCATTCTGGATGCAAATAACAAACGGCTAAACAAACCATGTAGTTAAAAAGTAATTTAACCACATCATTAGAAATCTAAATTAACACGGAAAAGTTTAAGCTTCATTTTTGTTAGTCACTGAGAGAGAAAGTGAACGAGATGTTTGTTTAGGTAGATTTAAACTTGAAATTAAACTTCACTTTTAATGTATAAAAGTTGATGGTGAGTAAATATTATATAAACTTAAAGAATCAGTAACTATTTGGGCTGCAACTTTAAAATATCTTGGTAAAACAAGCATTTGTTGGCCTGGCAGGATGTGTGAACAATACATCACTCACCTCGTCCTTTGCAACCGTGAGCTGCAGCTCGGCATGCTGTTTTTTAATGTTGTAGTACTGCACTTCAACCTCATGTGTGAGCTGAAGCCACATCTGCAGGGCTTCTGGCACCGACCAATCTGACTGCATCTCCTTCTCTGCTCTCTTCAGTGCCATTCGCACCTGGAAATACCCAACAAACACAAACACAAACACTCTTTGGAATTGCAACTTGAGGAACGATACATCCATCTAGTGGTGTATTTACAGAAAAGGGTCGTTGTGATGAAAGGCAATAGAAATGCAATGATAAGTTGCAGGAATTAATACATTTTGGATTTTAAAAAATTAATTAAATTTAATTATATAAATACCTCTGTTCTGTTAGAGTCTTAGACTCTATTTTAATAGCCTGAGATAATATATTTAACATTACTCTATCATGTTGATAGTTCGTACTTTGCTACATAAAATTATCTATTACTGGTCAGTTATTGTGGTAGCATTAATTTCAGATTTACTCAATTCATGTATGTATCATGTAAAGAAAATAACTGGGGTTTGCTGTTTTACATGTCAGGCTGCTTACTGTGAGGGTCAACAGTGAAAAATGTCTGCATTCCCTTATAAAAAGAAGTATATTTCAAGTATATTTTATACATATTTTAAGATTTTTCATTGCATACCTAAGCCTTAAGAGTCTACACCACAACTATAACCATCCCTTATGGAAATGAACCATGGTTTTACTACAATAAAACCAACTCTCACAGAGTTTAGCAAGGTAACATGATAATATACATGGAAATGTTAATGTGTGCACTAACAGAGTATTTGAATGTTGAGCAGCAAGCTTGGCTGCCGATATGAAATAATATGAAAGATCAGCTGTGCCACGTGAATAATAATGTCATCACGTCAGATTGAGTTAGAACCTATCGGAACTGTAGTTATATAAATAATAATCAACAGACCAAAAAATCCATGGTTACTACACCTTTACTATAATAAAAGTTATTATTCATAATAAGGGATAACAGCACAGAGGGTCACACTTTACTTTAAAGACCAATTCTCACTATTAACTAACTATTAGCAGAATAAGGCATTAATATGTGCTTTATAAGTACTAATAAACAGCCAATATGCTAGTAATATGCATGCTAATATGCAACTAGTTAATAGTAAGAATTGGTCCTTAAAATAAAGTGTTAATAACTTTCAATTTTTTTCTCCAGCTGACAGACATTGGAATGACCAATTAAAATACATCCGACTTTAAAGAGTTTGGGCATTTAAAGGGGCAGACAAGATATATGCAGTGCACACTTGGAAATAAACAAAGCGTTACTGTGCATTGGTGTGGATGCTAATATAGTTATCGTTATGGGTATTTTCATAGTTAGTGTTCTTGATGTAAATGTGTCTTTAAAGTGCAAAAACGATATGTAAAATGGCCAATGATAAATACAATGTCAAATTTCCTTAGAGAAAACTTACAAGTATACTTGCAGTATTAAAACTATTAAACTACTAGTTTACTGAGTATTCTTCAGCTAAATTAAAAAAAATAGATTAGAACTGTCACTAGGCAACTGACAATATACCTAAAAATTTCACTTGTAGTATAGTTGCAATACCCAAAAAGTTCATATATTTAAAATACTTAAATTCTTTTCATAAGTATATCTCAATCAAAAGATTAAAAGGATAGTTCACCCAAAAATGAAAATTCTGTCATTAATTACTCAGCTTTATGTCATTCCAAACCCATAAGACATTCTTCATCATCAAAACACAAATTAAGATATTTTTGATGAAATCTGAGAGCTTTATGACCCTGTATAGACAGCAACAGAACTACCACATTCAAGGCCCAGAAAGGTAGTAAGGACATCATTTAAATAGTCCATGTGGCATCTGTCAATTAGCTATGAGAATACTTTTTTTGCAGAAAAAGAAAACAAAAATAATGACTTTATTCAACGATTTCTTTTCTTCTGGGTCCGTCTCCACGCCGTTCATGAGTTCTACATCAGAATGCCGGTTCCAGCGAAAAAGCATGTCACATGGACTATTTTAACATTGTCCTTACTACCTTTCTGTGGTAGTTCCATTGCTGTCTATGCAGGCTCAGAAAGCACTCAGATTTCATCAGAATTATCTTAACTTGTGTTCTGATGATGAACAAAGGTCTTATGGGTTTGGAATGACATGAGGCTGAGTAATTAATGACAGAATTTTCATTTTTGGGTGAACTATCCCTTTAAGTATAAGTATAGGCCAAAATATACATTTCTGTATACTTGTCAGTATAAGCCAAGTAGACCGAAAGTATACTCTTTTATTTTTAGTTTAAAATAAGCATATTTTACACTTTACACAATAGAACTACTTCTTTGTAAAGCTTATCACACCAAACACTAACTCTAACCGTGAAGGACTCAAGGAATTATAGTGGTTCTTACCTGCACTAGTTCCTCCTCTGCGTACTTGAGTCTGCTGAGTTCACATTCAGCCCCCTCTCGCAGCTCTCGCAGTCTGCTGGCTTCTCTTTTTGCTCCATTGATCTCGTCACGCATCTTCTGCTCCAGGTTCTGCTTCTCCACCGCCACTGTTCGGTTCTCCTCCTGAGCCTTTTCCAGCCTGATGAAACCACAAAGAAATTTAAGTCATATCTGACATCTAGTATGTTGCAATTTTAAATAATAACAATATTCTGTCATAATTTATTTATCCTCATGTTGTTTCAAACCTATATGGCTTCAGAAAGAATATCATTATCCACATTATCATTATCATTAATGTCATATCCACTCTTTTCCATATAATGAAAGTAAAAGCTCAAGGAAATTACATTCATATTACATTATGAATGTAATGCCATATTTGACATGTATAATCATCAATGACAAGGGGTCTCATTGTATTGACGTCACACCATCGTTGACTCGACATGTTGTAGCTACAGACTCGAGTTGCATGGACAGCTTTTATGCTTTTTGTCATATCGGATCTAGTCTCTCTTTTTTGTGTTCAACAAAGAAAGTAATGTAGATCTGAAACAACATGAGGGTGAGTAAATGATAGAATTTTCTTGCTAAGACGAACTCTTCCCTTGAGGGTACTTATAGAAGAGCTTAATGAGCCTTCTCATAACAAGAAATGAAACATGATATTATACAGATGATAGAATAAGACAGACTATCCCGTGCTCTTATTCTCTCTGTCAGTTATTTGCTTTCTCTCTCACCGGCTCTGTAGGTCTAACAGGCTTTGTTCAGCATGCTGTAGACTCTCCAGATCTTTCATCATCTGGGAGATGTGAATTTTAGATGACTTGTTCTGTATGTACGCAAACCAGCAGCCTCCCACACCAATGATGATTGAAATCATCAAAACAAAGTCCTTCAGCCAGTGATGGTGTGGACCTGGAGGAGGAAGAAAGAAAAACAAAGCATTTATACCCACTAAACAAGCAAATATTACAATAAAAGCATTACTTCTATACAATAGCTTTGCTTAGGAAAAATTACAGTGACTTCAGGGAGCTTTTAAATACTGTAACCAGATTACTAAGTCAATGAAGAAGTCATTTCGATCCATTTAAGAAAGAATCAGCCGATTTACTGAAAACATCTGACTCAAAAAGAACAATTCATTAATGAACTGGGCATCACTGTTTCCCTCATGAATGTGCCAGTTTTGGTCTGTTTCTCACACAAAGCTAACACTTTTCAGAATCTTCAGAAGATTATTATTTTTGGTCATACTGATAAGAGTAATACATCTTTCGAATCTATACGTAGACTCTATGTTTATTTATGTGCACTCAGAATAACAACAAAACATTGCACTTTGGTTAAATAATGAAAGCAAACATCATGCGCTTTCTGCCGTCTCTGTGAACCTGAACGCATCAATCAATTCAACCTTGCCTCTACCAAAGAACCTTGCCTCAACCAATTCAAATGGAAAACAAATATTCTCAGATTATGTAATCCGTATGAAACACGCAAACAGGCTCATCCAGTAGTGCGGAGATGACGAGTCAGTGTCGGTGACTTCATCTCTTAAGCCGAAAACAAACAAAGCACTAGTCTATCAATAAATTATTAAAATGTTAATGCAGCCTCCTTACTGTTTTTCCGTGACACATTCAGGCCAAGTTTTATGCATGCGCTTGAATGCTTATTAGGCTATGTATGCAATTAAAGGCTCATTATTGTGATTTAAATGGTTTATTAATAAACATGCAATTAGTCGACTAATGCTTAAAATGAACAACTACTAGTCGACCAGAAAAATCTTTAGTCAAGGACAGTCCTATCAAAAAAAAAAAAAAAAATATATATATATATATATAGATTTTTTTTTTTTTTTTTGAAAGAAGTGTCTTATGCGCATGAAGACTGCATTTATTTAATCAAAACTACAGTAAAAATGGTAATATTGTGAAATATTGAGTATTGTGACTTTAAAACATCTGTTTTCTATTTTAAAATATTTTTATAAATACTTTATGCTTGAGCATAAAGCATAACTTTTGGACTGAACCATCCTTTTACATAATCAATTAAAATATTTAATTAATAAATATTATTCCAGCTTATTTGACTAAACTTACGTAGTGGGGGTCCAAAGAGCACGGCGTCCAACGCTTTTAGATTTAATTTCTGTTTATGTCGTTGGTCTAATATCTTTAGCTGCATTGACATAAACGACGGTTCATTGGCCGCTATTCTGTAACAGAAAGGAAAAGGAGATAAGAATAAGTCAAGATCACACAAAATCAGCCAGTTTCTACTAACAACAAAAAAAGGTCAGTTTGTGATTTCAATATCTAGAAAATGTCTATGAAAATCTTAGGTGTGAAAAAATAATCCCTGTAACTGCAAAACTAAAACTATCCTATAACCGTGAAATAAATTAGTATGTATGAAGGGCATAGTTGATGTGACTGTGTATGTGGGTGTGCATGAATGGCAAGTTCAAGCTCAAAGGACTAATTTTAAGAAGCGAGTACTAGATGACTGAAAGATCACATGTGCTGCCACAAACATACTAAGCATAGCTGCAGGTGAAAGGTGATCTTCTGCTGTGACATCATTTCATGAGTCATGGAGAAGCGGCCGTGAGGGGAAACTCAACACCCTAAACCTTTCTTTACCCCCACTGCTAATGCATGTCTTTACTTTCTGTGTACTGACACATTATTACCACTAGAGGGAAGCACTGCTGTTAAAAACTCACTTTTGGAGTTTTTTTTTTGTATGTCTTTAAGGTGTATAATCATTTAATATTTTTTACAAACACACCCTTTCACCTTTATAGAGATAGGTAAGATACTTGTACTACTTCAGCTTCTACTAGTTTCAACTTTAGTTTCATTTCCCTATTAGGTTCTATCACACTGTAGCATAAGTGTGGCTTATGCATACATGAAAAAAATATGTGAGGTGTGAAGTATTATAACTAAGTATAAAAAAAAAACAAGAAAAGTCAATCATGAATAGACAAAAAGTGTACAGATGTTTACCGAGGTAGCGTGTTGCCGTCCACTTTAAAATCTCTAAAGTTTTTTTCATACTGAGGAAGCTCCACTGACTCTTTCAGCCACTGAACTGCATCCTCAAGTGTCCAGTTGTGCACTGAGAGAGAGGAACAAGAGCAAACAAAACTGCATATTTTAAAATATTTTAATGACAAATTTGTAATTCTTTAACATGCATTGAACACAAAACTCCAACAAACAGAAAAATTAACAAACAGTATTCTTCTAATATTTGGCCTTTGGTCACTGTATTTTGATCTGAAAAAAAAAAAAAAAAAACAGAAGGTTTGAATGTCTAAAACAACACTGAAAATCAAAATTTAATTCTATTGTATAATTGTTTAATTCTAATATATACTGTGCAGATATATAATGTATATATTGTATATCGAGACCAGATAGCACATGTACTAAATAACACATTGAGCCTAAATCAGTACAAAACTGTAATAACAAACCAATTATAAAAAGAGCAACATTCAAATAAGCAAAACAGATGTATCTAATTTGCATGAACTAAAATGACCTTCTTCAAAAATGACAGTTTTATTGATTAACTCCTGTAAAAAAAAAAGGTTTAGTCAGGCCTTTTAAATGCGCTCTCTGACCATACAGGAACACTGAGTCCAGTTTATACCATGGTTTCAATTTCCATCTGACTAGATCTTAAAACTTTGGAAAAACCTGCTCACTCAAATCGTTACAGTGATAATATAATTTGTAATGAAAAAAGCCTTGAATGCAAAATAGAAGCATTATACTTAGACTTTAGGACCCCGCTGTAGTATATTTACCACCACTGTCAGCAGGATTTTGCCAAGAAAGACATGTTCATAGATCAACATCTTTTGTTGATCCTGCCACAACATTACTTTTCAAAAACACAGACCTACCCCTACCACTAAACCCAACCCTAACCCTAAATTATCCCTAAAATCAGAGGGAAATGATGAGGGTGAAAACGCACCTAACCCTGGTTGATATATTTTCTTTAAAGTTATCCCTAAATTCTGATTGGTGGTTTGGAACTTTGTTGCGAGATCAAAAATTATGCTGCTGTAGGAACATGTTGTACTTGGTGAAATCACATTCAGCGTGTTCAGTCAACCTGGAAAAGTTGACACCAACAGGGTGAATCTGCAAGGGTGTTGTATAGGGAGTCGCACAGATGGCATGAATTTCGTAAGTATAAACAACATCAACTAGCAATCAATATTTGTTGACTCAACTATCACATTTCTTTCCCAAACTGAAATGAAAATAACAAACAAACAACAGTACAAATGGTGTTTGTGTTTGTGTCTGTGTGTTACATAATATCTACACAACAAGGCGCCGCAGTGTCTTCTCAGATTACATCTCAGAGCTTCAACAGAGCCTGATGCTGTAAGATGACATCACTCCATAACAAAGGCTCATTGGGTAACACACAATCCTAGTTTAGAGTTGTCTGTGTAAGCTTGTTCATTTCAGTGACATCACCCAATTCAGATATCTCATGACATCACTGCTAGAAAACCCCAAGACCAGAGGCAAATTCAGTTCCTGGAGATTGTGTTGAATGTGTTCCATTAATCTCCATATGAGTGTGACCAAAATCTTATATCACTGTATTTTCACTCACAATAGTGGTACACACTACTGTTAAAATGTTTGTGGTCAGTAAGAGTTTGCTTGTTTGTTTTGTTTGAAGAAATGATCAAAAATGACAATAAAGATGTTTATACAAAAGTGTTCTACTTCAAATAAATGCTGTTCTTTTCAGTTTTGCCAACATTACATTTTAAAATACATTAAAATTGAAAACAGCTTTAAATTGAAATAACATTTTACAACATTTTCTTCAAATAAATGCAGGCTTGGTGAGAATAAAAGACATCTTTCAAAACCCAATTGATTTGACCAAATCCAAACTTTTGAACAGCTGCACATAGTTCTTTTTGGTAGAATTCCATCTAAAAACTGATTTTAATAAACATGAATTTTAATAATCACATCATAATGCTGATTGTCAATAATACAGTGAATTAAATGCTTTACAATTAAAAGGTACTTCAACTTATTTCTTTAGCATACATTTTCAAGCTTAATGAACTTAACCGGTAAAAAAAAAAAAAAAAAAAAAAAAAAAGCTATACAGTGGCATAAGAAAGTTTGGGAACCCCTTGCAGAATCTGTGAAAATGTGAATAATTTTAACAAAATACGAGAGATCATACAAAATGCATGTTATTTTTTTATTTAGTACCATCCGGAGTAAGATATTTTACATAAAAGATGTTTAGTCCACAAGACTATAAAAACAAATAGCTGAAATTATTAAAATAACCCCCTTCAAAAGTTTGGGAACCCTTGATTCCTAATACTGTGTGTGGTTACCTGGATGATTTATAGATGTGTTTATGCCTTTATCTAGACAGGACAGTGTAGTTAGACAGGAACCGAAGTGGGAGGGATCAGGGAAGGTCCACAAGCCGGGATTTGAACTCGAGACGCCCGCAGCGCAACGGCTCTATAGCGCTAACTACGAGCCTACTGGCGCCAACACCTGGATGATTTATGACAGTCCCTTGTTTGTTCTGAACAGTTAAACTGTTAAATCAGTTAAATCAGTAAAACAGTTAAATCTTTTTTTTCCCATTTAGTATTACCCTTCGTAATGAGCTCTGCTTCTCTCTGTGGAGTAATGAGCCTGTTTACTTTAGCCGCATTTAGCTGCTAAACTTGCTAGTTTAGCTATTAGAAAAGGTGATTGAAAAGATTCATAAAAAAACCCTTGTACTCACTTCCGCTGTAAGTGAAGCTGGATCACGAATGATTCACGTGAACATAGACGTATATATGTAGATCGGGAGGCGCAACCCCTTCACAAACAAATGTAATCCACTGCATCTTCAGCAGCTCAGATGTCGGGAGTAAATGACGATGTTCATTATTGCATCCAGCAACACAACACCTCAATCGCTCAATCGGAGATATTCTGGTCTAATTTACATCCCTGCTCCAGCATCGAAACAACGGAGGTCAGACTGTTACAGCTGATTTAAGGCGAGTCTGAGGTAAGACGCTCATGTCAATCAACTACCATGGGAGCGGTCTCTGTTGGTGTGACGCCACACTGACAGGCATCTGAGAATGGCTGGATTTGAAAAAGGGAATATTATTTTTACAGATTAATTAAAAATCACTGTATGGATTTTTATCATTATAGGGTAGATTTGTACATACACTACCAACACACATTAATGGTCAAACAACATGTAAAAGTGAACTTTGCATCCGATGACCCCTTTAAAATTATTCACATTTTCACAGATTCTGCAAGTTTGTTCCCAAACTTATATATATATATATACTTGACTAGTTTGGGACACATCCTGCTGAGTATTTTCAAATTATTCTATGTTTCGTTTTTTTTTCTATTACATGTAAATAATGTATAATTTATTTACATGTGAGAGCACAGTGTCACACAGAGCTGTATATACACCACCCAGCCCACATTTTCTCTGTTTCTTTACCTTCTGATATTTTCCAGCCCTTCCACAGCTCTTCTACCGTGATGTGCTGGTCCTCTCGGTGAAGATTACTGTGTTTATTAGTCTGGTGCTGCTTCATGTCCTCTATGATAAACTGCAGAAGAACAACAGGATAACATTACTGCTCAGACCACAGGAAAATGACTTCTTATGAATTAGTTCATGCCATATCATGTTTTATTTGCCTTCAGGTGACAAGCCACTCTATCAGAGGGTTTACTGACTTCAAAAATACCTTTTAATATAATGCAAATAGTTCTAATGCAAAAAAGACATGAGAACATCACATTTGAATCTCATATCTGTTGCCCTACATGGCGTTAATTCATTTTGCAGATGCTTTTAACCAAAGCGACTGACAAATGAGGAAAAACACAAGTGATTAATCATTATGACCCAACAACATTTGCAGAGCCACAATGCAATTTCAAAAGACGACCTGAAGAATACTTAACTACAGCAGAGTTTTATTGCACAATAAAGCTATTAGACTATGACAAGCATATACTAGATAAGCGTGAAGCTCTCTGTGGTTAGGTCTGTGTAAACTGTGTGTCTCTCTGTGCTGCACGTGTGCTGCACATACAGTTGTGCTCAAAAGTTTACATCCCTCTTTCAGAATCTTTTAGAAATTTAAGGATCAGGGTACATTTAACTTATTTTGTCTTCTGGGAAACATGTAACTATCTTCTGTAGCCTCCGAAGGGCAGTACTAAATTAATAAAAACATGATATTTAGCCAAAATCAAAAAACATACACATTTCCATTCTGTTCAAAAGTTTTCACCTCCTGGCTCTTAATGCATCGTTTTTGCTTCTGGGGCATCAGTGGGCGTTTAAACCTTCTGTAATAGTTGTATATGAGTCCCTCAGTTGTCCTCAGGGTGAAAAGATGGATCTCAAAATCATACAGTCATTGCTGAAAAGAGTTCAAATACATAAAAATGCAGGAAAACCAAAGAATTTGTGGTACCTGAAGGATTTTTCTGAAGAACAGCAGGCAGTTTAACTGTTCAGGACAAACAAGGGACTCATGAACAACTACCACAAAACAAAAAAACACACAGCTGTGGATCATACAGGTAACAACACGGTATTAAGAATGAAGGGGATGTAAACTTTTGAACCGGGTCATTTTTATAAATTCAATTATATGTAAACATCTTTTAAGTGAAATGTCTTATTCAGGTCAGTACTACATAAAAAATAACATGCATTTTGTATGATCCCACTTATTTTGGGAAAATAATTAACATTTTTAATGATTCTGAAGTGAGGATGTAAACTTTTGACTTCAACTGTACATGATCAAAAACATAATTTTGTTTAACAGCGGTTTGTTTGCCCTCTCTGTTTATTAATTATGTTGCTATGCTCACATACTCATATCCAACAAATGAGGGACAAGACATCTTTAAAGTCATGTTGGCTTATTTAGCAACTCTCTCTCCCTCACACACACACACTCAGGAATCTGCTGTGTCCTGAAAGAGGACACCAACTTTCAGTGGCTGTAAGAAGGAGAAATTCTTGGGCCTCTTCTCGAAACACTTCTTCAGCCCAGGAGCACCTGCCATGACCAGAAACAATCCTCAAAACACACGTCACATCCTCACTAACCACAAACGTATATAAAAATGCCCCATTTAAAGTCAAAGAAAGCTGAGTAGCAAGGAACAGGAAAGTAAAAAGATAAAATAACCTGTATCTTCACCTTCAATCTTTAGGATGTGGGCAAACCTAAAGGAAATGGTAAGGGGCCACTAGTGACATCTGAACTTGTTTAGCAGTTGTTAAGTAGTACTTGTTTAAACTAGAAGACTTACTACTTCTTGTGTAGCATGAGGATTTTACTATTATTTACACAACAGACTAATTGCAACATTTCGTAAATTTTGTATACGATTAATAACTTGTTTACTTCTAACTGCAATGAATTGTAAAAAAGAAATCAGGAAGTGATCCATGTCTGTAGTAAATTAAACAGAGGTGCATTGTGGGATTTACACTTTTGAGTAGTATCAGTTTGCATAAAGGAAGGAAACTTCCACTTCACTGGATGAGAGTGTGTGCAAAAATAAAGAGTACATGTGAAACCGTCATTCAAACCTCAAAAACATCAACAAACACACACACCCACGCACACTCTTCATAACATCATAACTTCTGACATCTGAACTATTCAAAAAGAGTTACTGTTCAACTCAACGTTTCAAATAACATTAGTTCTACTAACAAGTTAATATACGTTAGTTATAAACATTTAATATGCATTAAATTAATATACATATATAATTGAATATGCATTAGTTATAATTAAATATTTTAATTCCACATAAATATTAATGGCTGTGGATTCATTTTATTAAAAAAATACTTAGGTTTAGAACATGACTCACCTAAACACATTTTGTGAGACAAAATGGCAATTAGCATTCATAGTCATGTAAATCATGTTACAGTCAAGATTATATTTAGCTGGCACAGAATGTGTTGCGTGTATAGATCACGTTTAGGAAGCCATGCATATGCAGTTAATGCCATAACATGCCTATTATGCCATGCAAAAAGTCTTTAAAACAAATTATATACAAATGCTACATGAATATGCATTGATTTCTCATCATGTATACACCAACACACACAAACAGTAATGTAGTAGCCCTATGGGAGAGAAGCGCTCATATGTCAATAGTCTCTTCTTGCAAGCAAGAACCAATATCAACTTTGCCCTTTGAGGTCCCTGGTAGGTCTAAGCTTTACTGACCTGTTTTTAAGCCCCCCAACCCTCTCACAAAACACATGCACACATACAGAAACATGCACCCACACTCCAACAAAGTATGTGTGTTTTAAATGAGTAATTGCAAATATTAAGGAAACACAATTTTCTGGGTCTAAACAACATTTGCTCACCTCTACACTCTCATTCACTTCAATTCCTCCATCGTTGTCGTCATCTAGCTGCTTGTGAATGTGCCGAAGCGCCTCCAAACTGAAACGGTCGGCTTCATTCACACATGGAGGGATGACTGTCAAACACGGGTCTGCAGGAAGAGACACACAATTATACTTAATTCAGCTAAACAATTAAGCTCTACCTTAATACCTTTAAACTTCTGCT
The DNA here is from genome assembly GCF_022985175.1 of Labeo rohita. NCBI lineage: Eukaryota > Metazoa > Chordata > Actinopteri > Cypriniformes > Cyprinidae > Labeo > Labeo rohita. Next base: position 15,638,311 of record NC_066875.1, on the reverse strand, counting down.
TTTCACATAATGCATAATACAAGTTTATTGCATATCCAGACAGGCAGCTTATGATCATTATTATTTTATGGCAATTTTCAGGCCTTACATGCCTGTCAGCAAGACTTTCTATTGTTGATTAATAAATAGTAATATTACTCATCAAGTTTTTATCCTGTCTAACTGGCTGTACGTGTGAGCATGTGCATGTCTGGGCATCTGTAGGGCTCTGTTTACAGTGGTGTGCTTTCACTGGTCTTGACACGCTTATTAGGTTGCAGGCTGTTGATATGGCAAATGGTGCTGGTATTCGTTTGGATCACATCCTTACTCTTATTTAAGAGAAGACGTGTGACGAAGGAAGAATTAATCCAGTTTCAACAGAACTGTTACTGGAAAAGAGCCCTTATTGGATGAAACACATCACTGAGGAGCCCAGGAAATACAGAAAAAACAGTGCTACTGTGAAATATTAATGTTATATTATACATTAATATTAAATATTAATGCAATTTAAAATAGTGTTTTTCTATTTTAATATACTTTAAAATATAGTTTATTCATGTGTTGCAAAGCTCAATTTTCAGCATCATTACTCCAGTCTAAAGTGTCAAATGATCCTTCAGAAATTATTCTAATATGCTGATTTATTATCAATGTTGGAAACATTTGTGCTGGAACCTGTGATACTTTTTTCAGTAATATCTGATGAATAAAGTGTTAAAAAGAACAGTATTTACTTAAAAGAAAATCTTTTGTAACAATATACACTACGGTTCAAAGTTTGAGGTCAGTCATTTTTTTCTTTCTTTTTTTCTTTGAAAGAAATTAATGATTTTATTCTGCAATGATGTGATAGTAAAGACTTACATTGTTACAAATGATTTCTATTTTGAATAACTGCAGTTCTTTTTAACTTTTTATTCATCAAAGAATCCTGAAAAAAGTATCACAGGATTCAAAAAAATATTAAGCAGCACAACTGTTTCCAACATTGATAATAAGACAGCATATTAAAATGATTTCTGAAGGATCATGTGACACTGACTGGAGTAATGGCTGATGAACATTCAGCTTTGCATCACAGAAATAACTAAATTATTATATTATTAACCTTCACCCTTCCCTCGAGTCATTTTGACACAGAAATTTTACTTTACATTTTTTTAAAAGTTGAGTGCTTATTTGAGTTGTACAATACTTTGTGACTTTTGTTCCACTTGAACTGGGTACACACACACACACACACACAAACACAAAAGGAGTGGATTCGAAGATTTATGTGGGTGTAATTTAAAAATGTACAAATCCTTCCCTTGCGGCCAGTCCGTAGGAATGAATGGAATGTAGCAGATCTATACAGGTGGAGCTGGGGAAGTGGAGGGTTTCTGAAGCATGCAGCAAGCTCATTGGCTACTGATACAGGAGAGAACCAACCAGCTGTGCCATGTGATAATGATCAAGGTCAGATTGAGTTAGGCCTATCAGGATTCTGCCATCTAGAGTCCAGAGCCAGAACTCTGTATTATTCACATTCACATCTTGACATCTTATTTAAATCACATGTTGATCTTTTGTAAGCTGTGTACATTTTCGGCCTTTTTTCAGAAAACAAAAAGGGTTCTATCTACAGAAGTTTATGGAACGCAAAAACTTTGAAGGTCAATATCTCAAAAGTGCTCAGAATGCAGATACAACCTTATAATTCCAGGGCAGCAGATTGTCTATTGTCTTAGAAATATGGTTAAAGTTTCATGTTTATTTTACTAAGAAGCATTTATGGTAAACCAAAAAAATGTATTTGAAAGTTATTTCTACTGAAATTTGTTGAAGTCATGCATTTAAATATGTATTTAAAAATATTTATAATCACACAGCTAATTACACATGAGGAAGCTGCAATTAAGTACATTCAAAGTATATTAAATGTAACAAAATAACACTCTACAGTTTATTACCAAGTGCATTTGCTTTAGTATGTTAGTCAATACATCAAAATAACAACAAAAGAATATAAAAACATAATGTTTTAAAAGGTACTTCAAAGTAAAATATTTAATTTGCAATTTCAGTGCACTTTTTAAGTGTGATAAGAAATGTGTGCTCTCTTTAAGTATATTTTTAAACATACTTACACATTACACGTGCACATTCAGTACAATTAAGCACCGTTTTTTTACAGGGCGGATGACAAGGCAAATAACCTTTCTCAATAAAATACAATTGCTCTTTATTTTAACTGAATAAAAAGAGAGATATTGTATCAAGAGTGACTGAAGTCCTTCCTTGTATTGCTGACCAACCTCAAAATGCTGCTAAACAAAGTTAAACAAAAGAAGGTCTTCTCTTAGTATTTGCATTTGTGTTCCCCATCTGATTGCATAATCATATTTGTGTACCAGATGTCCATGTCCACACTCATTTCCATGTGTGGTTTTTTGCATAGAACTCACTTGTCCTGATGGGTGACATCACGGGAACACTGTGACAAGGAGAAAAGCCTAACAATTACAAATGCTGGATGTCAAACAGTGGGCTCCAAACTGCCGAATCATGGGATTTTATCAAAACGTGAAAATAAAATGTTTCTGGATTGTGAAAAATGATGATTTAAAATGGATGAGAAACATTTGTAGGTCACTAATAAGTAAATTAGTGACACTGATCATGTGACTTTTGGTTTAGATGTTCAGTTTCTTGCTTCTTTCTCTTTTGATTGTGTTCTGTTGCTCTTGTTATCATGTCAAATCATGCTGGAGGACATGACCATCAGGTCAAGTAAATGCATCTATCATTAAAGACATTTAAAATGTGTGTTAACTTCTCAGTGAAACTTGTATGCTGGCCATACGCAAGGACAAATACATTAAATTTTAGTACATTAAATAAGGAATCAAAACAGAATCATTTCCACTAGTAGTCTGTTAGTCATTAAAAAGAAAGAAAAACACAGAACTTCTATCAGCATGTTCAGATTAGCAAAGAAAACAAAAAGGCCGCTGATGATGTGCAGGTCACTTTTCATTCAAGTGACATTAGTAAACTTACTACAAAGCTTTCCTAACACATACAGCATGTGGAAGGAAGTGACACAGTGAGGGGGAGAATAAACACAACCAAGTAGCAAAAATAGTTCTGGAGAACAAAATGAGTGAGTGTAAAATTAGGACATGCAAAGTTATAAATAGATTTTTGTTTCCAGTTGTCAGGAAGTGGTTTATCTAAATGACAAAGAACAGTACGGGCCTCCATGAGAAATACACACACACACACATACACAAACTTCTTACATGACAGAGGCTGAAGGCACGAGTTACAGAAAAAAGATGAACCGCCAATTGCTAAAACTTTCTTTCCATGATATAAAGGGAAAAGAAACTCTCAAAGAATCTTCAAAAGCCACTTTTAACTCTGACAAGCCACACATCCTGTCTGACCGACTATTCTTCAGGATATTTTTTAATGGTGAAGGAAATCAGTTGAAAGAGAAAAGAAAATAATACTGATATAAAAATAAAATATTTTATAAAATAAATAACAAAAAGCAATCTTATTCACTCCTAAAAGTTGATAATAGTACCTGTTTTTAAAGTTGTGTGGCCCCTTTAATCTAACTGGTAATTACAGAATTGCAGGAGAGAAGCGGCGTGTAAAGTAAATGCATACTGTGAGAGATCCGATATGTGCTTGGGACACTCGGATTACAGATGGATGTGTCGTTCAGACAGGAGCAGGCACACTGCTGAAACACTCTCAACACATACGTCGGCTTCAGAGGAAGTATGTCGGAATAGAAACAGTGTTTATGTAAGTATGTGTTCATTCATCGCAGGAGAGAAACACAAAGAGAGATATGAACACTCGAGTTTATGAATGTGCGGTCCAAGAGGAGCTGGTGGGCTACTGTGAGACAGTCTCCCAGACTGGGCCTCTCTAGAGACGTAAGATGAGAGGGTGAGAAGTCCAGTCAAATGAGAAATGCAATGAAATGCAGCAAGGTGATATATACTGAAAGACAAACATTACCACAGAGAAAGAAAGAGAATTGCTTATGGAATTGCTTATGAGTCTTTACCAGCAGAGACTGCCCCAATATGCCGTCATGGGACGGGAATAGTACCAGTTCTGGATCAGGGAACTCTATTAGTTTTGGACGTCTCTCACTTTCAATATCTCTACATGTCAACATGGGGAAAATTTGAGCGGTTAGGCAATTTTGAACTAAAACTATTTAGTCGTTTTTGCAGCTTTATTACTTTACATTTACGGTAAAACGTAAATAATCACATCAACCTCATAAGATAATAAGAATTTACTCATAAATATGTATATAAACAAACAAACTATTATTAATAATGAAACAACAACAACAAAAACAATAATACGAGGCAATGCAATATTAAAGATGCGACAAAAAAAGTACTAATGATACTATGTATTAGATAATGTTCCAATAACATGTTTTTTTCTTAGCTTTCGGGAATACTTAACCTATCCGATATCATTTTAAATTAGTAGACAGCTTAATGGCTGTTTAAACCTTCCATCTAAGTAGCAAGATAAAACACATTAGCCAATACGCACACATATTGTATTATTGTTAAAACACACACACACACATTATGGTAAAGTCTTTGTGTAGGTCTAAAGTTTTTCTTTTTCACATACATTTTTTCTTTCCCAAAATCATATTCATCATGCCTTTGAGAAAATTAAAATAATAATGCAGAGATAGCAGAGATATCACCACACTTCAAATCTTCAAAAGCCTTTAAATCTGATCCACGGGTTTATGAATTCAGTAATATAAACACATACTCTGTGTTTATCCACCTCCTAATGCTATTCATTGTAGTATTCTTGTGCACACGTGGTGGAGATCGACACAGAAGAGAAGAAATTGTTGATTAAAGTGGTTATGTGTGTTTTCTTTGCACACAAAAAGTATTCTTGTAGCTTTATAATGTTACAGTGGAACCACTGATGTCACATGGACTATTTTATCGATGTCCTTACTACCCTTCTGGGCCTTGAACGCATCAGTTGCGTTGCTGTCTATGCAGGGTCAGAAAGCTCTCAGACTTCATCAAAAATATCTTAAAGGAGAAGTCCACTTCCAGAACAACAATTTACAGATAATGTAATTATGTTTTTTGAGGAAAACATTTCAGCATTTTTCTCCATATAATGGACTGGTATGGTGCCCCGAGTTTGAACTTCCAAAATGCAGTTTAAATGCGGCTTCAAACGATCCCAAATGCGGATGTAATTGATCCCAGCCAAGAAAGAAGGGTCTTATCTAGCGTAATGATCGGTTATTTTAATAAAAAATAATACAATTTATATACTTTTTAATGCCAAACGCTCGTCTTGTCTTACTCTGCCTGGACTGTTTTTGTTCCGGTTCATGACAGTTAGGGTATGTCGAAAAAATCTCATGTTCTCCCTCAACTTCAAAACCGTTCTATATCACTGTTTTACTTTTTTGTTAAGGGTGTTTGATCTTCTTTGTATGGTCACTTTGCAAAGACTGGGTCTGTACTTTTGCAGCGATGTAGGATGATTTTGAAATGATTTTTTGAAGTTAAGGGAGAAAATACGATTGGAGTTTTTCAACATACCCTAACTGTCTTGAGTCAGAATACACAGAGTTCAGGGAGAGGAAGGCAAGATGAGCGTTTGACATCAAAAAGTATTTAAATTGTATTTTTTTAATGAAAATAACCAATCGTTTTTCTAGATAAGACCCTTCTACTTTGGCTGAAATCATTTACGACCACATTTTGATCGTTTGAAGCTGAATTTAAACTGCATTTTGGAAGTTGAAAATCAGGGCACCATAGCAGTCCATTATATGGAGAAAAATGCAGAAATGTTTTCCTCAAAAAACATCATTTCTTTACGAATGAAAAAAGAAAGACATGACCATCTAGCATGACAAGATGACAATTATAGGGCTGGGATTAATCGAACGATGTCGTGAGCGTTTAGTCAATGAAGCCGGTACGTTGATTAGTAGCAAAGCTCCATGTAATACACAGAGCCGTAAAGCACTGACAAGCTTCGCGCTCAAAATCGGGTCGATTTTGCGGCCGATTTTGGCTTGTCAGTGCTTTGTCAGTGCTTTAGCTCTGTGTGGAGCTTTACTACTAATCTCTGTGTACTGAACGCTAAACGTGATGGACTGACTAAACGCGCCTCACGACATCGTTCGATTAATCGTTGCAGCCCTAGTACATTATATGTGAATCTTTGTTTTGGAAGTGAACTTCTCCTTTAATTTGTGTCGCAAAGATGAACAAAGGTCTTACAGGTTTGGAATGACATGAGGCTGAGTAATTCATGACAATTTTTGGGGTCAAAAATTCAAAAGCTGAGGTCAAAAGTTTACATACACCTTGCAGAATCTGCAAAATGTTAATTGTTTTACCAAAATACCAAAATAAGAGGGATCATACAAAATGCATGTTATTTTTTTTAGACCTGAATAAGATATCTCACATAAAAGACACTTACATATAGTCCACATGAGAAAATAATAGTTGAATTTATAAAAATGACCCAATTCAAAAGTATACATATGCTTGATTCTTAATATTGTATTACGTGATCCACACGTTTTTTTGTTTGTTTGTTTGTTTGTTTGTTTGTTTAGTAATAGTTTATGAGTCCCTTGTCTGTACTGAACTGTTAAAACTGCCCGCTGATCTTCAGAAAATGTACTTGAACCCTGTATGATTTTGAGATCCATCTTTTCACTCATATGCAACTATTAGGTTCGAACGCTCACTAATGGTTCAGATGGAAAAATGATGCATTAAGAGCCAGGGGGTGTAAACTTTTGAACAGAATGAAAATATGTACATTTTTTCTTATTTTTCCTTTTTTTTTTAAATTTAGTACTGCCCTTCAGAAGCTACAGAAGATACTCATTTGATACATGTTTCCCAAAAGACAAATTAAGTTAAATTTACCCTGATCTTCAAATTCAAAAAGTTTTCACCCCCTGGCCCTTAATGCATTGTTTTTCCTTCTAAAGCATCAGTAAGTAGTTGAACCTTCTGTAATATTTGCATATGAGTCCCTCAGTTGTCCTCAGTGTGAAAAGATGGATCTCAAAATCATACAGTCATTGCTGAAAAGGGTTCAAATACACAAAAATGCTGAAAAACCAAAGAATTTGTGGAAGCTGAAGGATTTTTCTGAAGAACAGCTGGCAGTTTAATTGTTCAGGACAAACACGGTATGCACAAATAACTATCACTAAACAAAAGAACACAGCTGTGGATCATTCAGGTAAGAATACTGTATTAAGAATCAAACATGTAAACTTTTGAACGGGGTCAATTTTATTAATTCAGCTATTATTTTCTCTTGTGGACTATATGTGTCTTTTATGTGAAATATCTTGTTCAGGTCAGTGCTAAATAAAAAATAACATACATGTTGTATAATCCCTCTTATATTGGTAAAATAATTAACATTTTGCAGATTCTGCAAGGTATATGTAAACTTTTGACTTCAACTGTATGTACAATTATGCATTTATTTTATTTAATTATTAGTTAATTAATTATTTAATTACCAATTATTTAATTATTTATAAGCTCAAAAACCCTCTGCAGTTCCCTCACATACCCCCAGGGGTTTGCGAACCCCATTTTGGGAGTTTAGGCACACAGACAACTCACAAAGTGCATTTGTGTATTTAACCAAAATCATGTTCTACACAACAAAAACTAAATTTCCTGTTATACTTGCACATCTTGATCTGATTTTGTTTTTCTGAATTTCCAAGCTTCCTGTTTCAAAACAGCAAGATAACCAAACCATAACAACAGTGTAAAAGCAGAAAGAAAAAAAAATCTTTATATGTGTGGGTGAAAATGACGTTCAGCAAATCTATTAAATCCGCTTTGCTTCTATCTTTCTGGACCTCCATAAAAAGGCATATTATTCCTCCATGGACAGAGTACCTATAATCCTCTGCTTATGATATTGCATAAGTGTGTGTTAAAATACTTACAATATTTTTTTTCCTTTCAAAATCTGACAAAGCTCACAATCCACAAGTTCAGACTTCCAGAAAAGGAGACAGAGCTTGTGTGCCATTACAGTAGGAATGTGCGGATTGAAGCTGAAACTTAAGACATGAGTGACTAACCACCAACGCAGAGAGAGAGAGTCTTAATTAGAGCAGATACTTATCTATGATTGTATAAGCAACGTTGAAGATCAGTGTTTGCGAAAGGAGAGGAAAGCGAGCAGTGTGCAGTCACGAAAAGGGAGAAGAACCACACATCATCCGTTTGGGTTCGCAAACGATGTGTAGAGATACCAGCACATGCTGTGACTTTAACATGAAGACAGGACGTCCAGCGAGGTCCCTATAACTGTCTGAGGGAAACTCTCTGAGAAGATCTGTCGGTTTGAAAGAGGGGAGGAGGTCCACCCACTTACTTCCATGGCCTAATGACAAATGCAGAAGTCTTGCTTGACACTCACACTGACAGTCGAAAAGTCAAAGGGGTCACAGTAAGTCGACTAAGGCCAGGTAACTGTCAATGGACCCTTTTTTACAGACTGTGATGAGGCATTTGAACAGTCATCAGCAACATAAATCTTGTGAGGTTTTATATTTTATATAAAAATATATATTTTTAACACTATTATCTTTGCAGGAAATTACATACACACACACACACAAAACTAGTTAACACTGCTGTTTCTAATACAGCAGCTGTGAGAATGATTGCACTATGACTGTGCACTATCAATGTCTCCCTGTTTTTGCCTCTTTTTGAAAGCTGTGAAAACACTATTGTGGAGTTTTTCTTTTACTATTAATGGAAGCCTGTTTCTGCCACTGAATACATTTTTTTTTTTTAAAAAAGGTAATTTTGACTTTTTAATCTCACAATTCTGACTTTTTCTCACAATTGCGAGTTTACATCTTGCAGTTCTGACTTTTTTTTCTCAGAATTGTGTGATATAAACTTGTAGTTGTGAGTTATAAAGTCAGAATTGCAAGATGTAAACTTGCAAATCTGACTTTCTTCTCAGAATTGCGTGATATAAACTCACAATTCTGAGAAATAAAGTCAGAATTGCGAGTTTTTCTTTTGCTATTTATGGAAGCCCGTTTCTGCCACTGAACAAAAAATGAAAAAAAGGTAACTGTGACTTTTAATCTCACAACTCTCACTTTTTATCTCACAGTTGTAAGTTTACATCTCACAGTTCTGACTTTTTTTTCTCAGAATTGCATGACATAAACTTGTAATTCTGAGAAATAAAGTGAGAATTGTGAGATATAAAAAGTCAGAATTGTAAGTTTTTCTTTTTCTATTTTTGGAAGCCCGTTTTTGCCACTGAATAAAATGTTTTAAAAAAAGGTAATTGTGACTTAATTAATAATTGTAATTGATCTCACAATTCTGACTTCTTTTCTCACAATTGCGAGTTTACGTCTTGCAGTTCTGACTTTTTTTTCTCAGCATTACGTAATATAAACTTGCAGTTGTGAGTTATAAAGTCGGAACTGCAAGATACAAACTAGCAAATCTGACTTTTTTTTTCTTAGAATTGCGTGATATAAACTCACAATTCTGAGAAATAAAGAATTGTGAGATACAAAAAGTCAGAATTGCAAGATATCAACTCACAATTGAAAGAGAAAAGTCAGTTTTTATCTTGCAATTTTGACTTTATTTCTAGCAATTGTGAGTTTATATTACGAAATTCTGAGAAAAAAAAATTATATCAAACAATTGTGAGATAAAAAGTTGCAATAAGCTTTTATATTCAGTGGTGGAAACGGGCTTCCACAGCTATTTGAGCAAATGGGAATGTAAAAAATATCTAGTACATCTAGTCTCCTGTTCACCACTATAGAAGTTTACCCAACTATAACACCTTGTTTTTATTTTCAATATAGTTTTTTTGTGTTTGTTTGTTCTGTTTTGTTTTTGTTGCTTGCACTAGAAACATTTATGTGTCATTAAATGTCATGTTTCCTTCACAAGAAACTTGTATCACATTTTTAATTTACAATAACAGCAGAAAATTAATAGAAAATGACAGCATATGGTGTAACACGTTACTGGTTGTTTAATAATTTTAAGATTATTAATCTACATAAAGCTACAGTGGTGACACTTAAAGAAGCACAATCTGCAACAACAATATTCAAATTAGATAAAAAAATAAAAAGAAAAAAGTTTCTTTTTCCATTCAAGATCACTGGTCGTAAGATTTGGTCCTATAAATATTTAAAATATTGCACAACATGAGGTCATGTGACCTGTCTACAAAGTGAATTGCAATGTGTGAGCTGCTGGTTTAGGTGTTACTTGTGTTTGCACATGTTAGAGGAAACCTGTACAGTAAGAACAGTGAACATAGAGTGTACGGTGGTCTCATACTGAAATAAAGTAGGGCAAACAAGCATAGGCCTACTGTAGATCACTGCCAAAACATACACCCTGTGAACAGTAGTCTAAATATAAAAACACATGCTTGGTTAACATTTGTCTACAATGAAAGCATCTGGTTATCGTGATATCTGCATTTACATTGAAAGTGGCACTTTATTTCCTCTGTAAATATCATGAGACAGCTCTAGTCAAACAGCTCTTCATTAATCTGCCTTCTCGAAATGGCATCATCATAAATATTGTGAGTAGGCAACCCTCGCAACTTCCTGTTTAAGAACTGTGACTTCCTGTTTGTTTGGAACCACTTCCTGCGAACTCTCCTACAGGTTCTGTAGAATGCCACCACCGCAAACATGACATTAGCAGTTAAGCAGGGAAAGACGTCAGCTTTGATCAACAGCTCTACTACACAGACACAACCAGACCTTTAAAAATCTGCAGTTTTAAGCCTTTTTCAAATTTCCATTTCAGCTTTACAAAAGGCTTACATCCAGGAATTTCTGAACAAATTTTCCCTAAGAGCAACTAGGCTTTATTTTCCAGTTGTTGAAGAAGTTTCGCCACTCATCCAATGACTTCATCAGCTGTCTGATGGCAAGTATCCCTCAACAACTTTGATTAGACTGTGACGGTAAAGATGGTTCATCAGCACTGTAATTAGCTGATGGTATTTCTGTGGCAGTGTAGTGTCTAGAAGGGAATATATGACCGACAAACAACTTATACAGACACAAGTGTATTTGGAGTAGAATTAACTGATAAAACTCAACTATCGCATGTGCAGTATTTCAGTATGTTGTGACAGCACACTCCTCGCTCACTGTCCACGGAGATGACATCAGAGCACGATGGATTTAACCTTTGACCACATCTGAGGTGCCACTGGAATAATTAAGCCTTCAGTCTATCCACAATCAATTAGCCCAGAGTTAAGACGGAAACGCAGTACATAACAACACAGCTACAGAATGTGTAACTCTAGCAGTTTGTGAAGCCGGATAAGCAGCCCTTGAGAACACACCTGTTTTTGGGGGCCTGCAGAGCTGTATTACAACTAACCTCAAAGCATATGCTGACTCATCTAGCACCTCAACCCACTTTACCCACAAATGCAAAAGTAAAAAAGGTGACTGCTTAAAAAAAATATAGCTATATAAAAAATAATATACAGTTGAGGTCAAACGTTTGCATACAGCTTGCAGAATCTACAAAATGTCAATTATTTTACAAAAATAAGAGGGATTGTACAAAATGCATGTTATTTTTTATTTAGTACTGACCTGAATAAGATATTTCACATAAAAGACATTTACATACAGTCCACAAGAAAAAATATGTTGAATTTATAAAAATTACCCTGTTCAGAAGTTTACATATGCTTTATTCTTAATACCGTGTCGTTGCCTGAATAATAAGCTTTTTTTTTTTCTTTTGATAGTTGTTCATGAGTCCTTTGTTTGTCCTGAACAGGTAAACTGCCTGCTGTTCTTCAGTAAAAATCCTTCAGGTCCCACAAGTTCCTTGGGACCTTTTTGTGTAGTTGAACCCTTTCCAACAATGACTTTATGATTATGAGATCCATCTTTTTACACAGAGGACAACTGAGGGACTCATATGCAACTATTACAGAAGGTTTAAATGCTCACTGATGCTCCAGAAGGAAAAATATGCAATAAGAGCTGGGGGTGTAAACTTTTGAACAGAATGAAAATGTGCACATTTTTCTTATTATGCCTAAATATAGTTTTTTTTTTTTTTTTTTTAATTTAGTACTCCCCTTCAGAAGCTACAGAAGATACACGAATCCCAAAAGACAAAATAAGTTCAATTTACCCTGATCTTCAAATTCAAAAAGTTTTCACCCTCCCGGCTCTAAATGCACTGTTTTTCCTTCTAATCAGTGAGCTTTTGAACCTTCTGTAATAGTTGCATATGACCCCCTCAGTTGTCCTCTGTGTGAAAAGATGGATCTCATAATCATACAGTCATTGTTGGAAAGGGTTCAAATACACAAAAATGCTGAAAAACCAAAGAATTTGTGGGACCTGAAGGATTTTTCTGAAGAACATCAGGCAGTTTAACTGCTCAGGACAAACAAGAGACTCATGAACAACTATCAATAAACAAAAAAACAGGGTCATTTTTATACATTTTCCCTTGTGGACTATATGTAAACGTCTTTTATGTTAAATATCTTATTCAGGTCAGTACTAAATAAAAAAAAATAACATGCACTTTGTATAATCACTCTTATTTTGATAAAATAATTAACATTTGACAGATTCTGCAAGGTGTATGTAAACTTTGACCTCAGCTGTATTACAATAGTGTCACTCCCGCAGGCATAAAAACATACGAAAACATTTTAAGGAATACTGCGTCTGTTAACAGAGAAAGTGATCTATCATATTGCCTACTGTAGACAAAGTGTTGAGAGGCACTCATTGAAGTTAGAGATAAAAAGCTGAGAGTGTGCCAATGTGACATTCATTTTTCACTACTGCTTTCAATGGTTTTTGAGCTGGTTGTTTTTCTAGTGACAAAGAAGTGACAGCTTCTCTTTTTTTTTTCTTCGTAAAACACACCCCTTTCTAAAGACTCTGTGTCAGTGTGCTTTGGGCTTTTTTTTGTAAAGTGAAGATGTAAGACCTGCAGAGCAACAGACTCTCTCTCACTCTCTCTGACCCTGAAGAAGAGGGAAAGTCCCTGAAATGAGAGGCTGCTACTATTTCTTTCATCCGAAATATCCCTTCATCTCCTCACCCATGAACAGCACTACTTCAAGCTTTCATAATACATGTCATTCATATGGATCGGCCTGTACGACTTTAAAACATTCACACTGAAGTGTTTGTGTGGTCAACACAGCATGACAACACAACAGAAGACACAGCATACGGCTTCAATCAGTTTCGTTTTTTGCAGTCAGACTCAGAACACAATAAGTGAGTGAACTAACAAATCAGTGGTTTCAGACATAGAAGCATAAGCATGAATGTGTAAAATGTCTCTGTGTACAGTATATGCTCTCTCATGTGCCTTGAGAATTTAAAAAAATAGTTCATCCAAAAATATACACGCCCCCAGGCCATCCAAGGTGTAGATGAGTTTTTTCATTAGAACAGATTTAGCATCACTTGCTCACCAGTGGATCCTCTGAATCGAATGGGTGCCAGAATGAGAGTTCAAACAGCTGATAAAAACATCCACATGAATCTAGTCCAACA